>NC_048301.1:24835236-24949153 GCF_013100865.1 Trachemys scripta elegans
CCCTTGCCTCCGGACCCTGTGCTGCCGGAGCAGAGCAGCTGGAGCCGTGGAGGAGAAGTGCCCGGCTGGCGGCTGGGGTCCGGAGGCAAGGGGGCTGCCCGAAGCCGGTAACACTGGCTCGGGCAGCTTGGCTCTTAAACAGAGCCGAAGTCTGAGTCAGGGGAGGAGCAGAGCAGCCGCGGGAGAGGAAGTGCCCGTCAGGTATTTTTCCCGGACATGTTTGGCTTTTTGGCAATTCCCCCCGGACAGGGGTTTGATTGCCGAAAAGCCGGACATGTCCGGGAAAAACCGGAAGTATGGTAACCCTAACTAACACAGCTGCTACTCTGAAACCTGTAAATAGGACCTGTGGAGTAACTGAGTTATACACACTTTGCCACAAGTGATTTGCTTTGAATAGTAACAAAGGTTGCCCTAGAAAGAGAGAAGTTTAGGATTGTAATAGAAAGATCACCCTACCAAGAAAGAAAATTCAGAAGCTACTTTTTAAAGGGATGACCCAGCATTCTCTTTGCTACAGGATATTTTTTCTCCTATCAGTCTCTTTCTAATGAAAGCCTGATAAGGTATCAGAAGCTCTTGAGCTCCTGTTGACACTCATAGTGGGGAAGATATTTTGCTATGCTTGAAGAAGATGTCATTTCTGGAAGCTACAGCAGTGAGGGTAAAAGCACAAGTGAGGCCTTATCAGACTCGTACAGACTGACTTGAGGCTGCTAAGTTTTTAGACAGGTCTAATGAACTGGAACCGAGACAGGAATGTGCAGTCTTGTAAAACTTCAGAACCAGTATTTAGAGACTCACTTGGAAACATTAATTAAGTAGCTCCAGTAGCACATGCACTGTCCTGCTTAAGCAATCCTTTGCGGCAGCGTGAGCTTGTTTCCATGTACAATTGGCAGCTTGTCTGATATGTGATGTTCCTGAGATTCAAGACAAAATGGTTGTCTGATCTTTTTAAAATTAAATAACTGAGCTTTACATTAATCTCAGTATGCCTCAAAATTGCCAGGCCTCACTCTACGGGCCTACACTCCTGTTGGGGACCAGATTCTGAGTTGGCATATTTCAGAGTAGCAGCCATGTTAGTCTGTATCTCTAAGGTGCCACAAGTACTCCTGTTCTTTTTGAGTTGGCATAGGGGGCCAGCTTGACACCCTCAAAGACTTGATGGTGGAGATAGAAGTTGCAATTTGAGAGCTTTTTCACCCCTCCCCCAAAACACACAAGGTCTGACTTCCCTGAAGGGTTAACTCGGGTTCTTACCTGAGTGTTGCTCCAACCCTCCTCCCGTCCACACACACAAGCTGCCTCACCTGTGTTTAGTGTTGCTTTCAACCGAGGCTGGCTGGCCCAGAGCTCAGGTGCCTCTTTCATTCAGGTTGATAAGCCGCCCACTACACAGTGAGGACACAGGCTAAAACATTTGAATGTGATAGTCCTCCAATGCCCTCCCACAGTTTCCCACCATGTGCTGAGAAGGACAGCCAGTTCACTGGGAAAGAATTAGAGAGTGGCTCAGCTTCATTCAGCACAAAGAACCATGGGATATGCCTCCAGAAGTCCTAGTGACACTAGTGGGAATGCAGCAACCAGGTAGAGCATTACACTGTGGTTGCTAACACCTGGGCTAAGCTAATCTTTGTGTGGATCACCCAAATTAATTCTGCAGTGAAGACATACCTACACACACCAGCACTGGATAAGGCAAGGGGAGCTGGGGTTTGGGGTTGCATGAGGAAAGTGAAGGTTACACGTCTGCCTGATTTCCTCTCAGAGATTCATTTTCATAGAGAAATAAGAAACTATGCTAGTTTGACCTGTTTTCTGGTTTCTCTGTGAAAGAATCACACCACCTTGATAAATCAACTTCGTCACAAGACAAATTGCTGGCCCATAATTCAGCCTGCTTGTCATCCTCATCGTCAGTGTCAATAAATAAAACCAGTGGAGCCGTGAGAGTCTGATATATTGTGCTGAGGAGTAGAAGTCTGATAACAAAACTACTGACAAGCAGCTCTAGTGCTGGCAAATTGTTTTATTTAGTACAGGTTGAGGGTCTTTGCATGATAGCCAGTTTAATGGAAAGGTCAGTGTGCAATGGAATGGAAAGGAAGATGTCAGCATCTGTGCACAGGGAAGGAAAATAGAGCAGCAGACAGTAAACTGTGTCAGAATTTGCACTCCTTTCTGTGTTCTCCTTTCCTATGGTTTGAGTTTGGGGGCAGTGCTGGTGGGGGGGAAGCTGCTTTTTGTGTGGGGGAAAATAGTCATTGCAGGACACTGAGGGAGGAAATGTTGATGCATCTTGCCATGATTAAGTCTCCTGTGCTTCACTGAGTGAAAATGACCCATAGGGAGAGAACCCAATGGAGGGCAAATCTCCTCCTTCCCCTCCCCAAATCTGTGGCACATCTACCAAGTGCAGACAGTGGAGGGGGCGCTTGGGGAAACCATGCAATAGATTTGTAGCCTAATCTGCCACATTCTATACAGCACAACAGTGGGGATCACATGTGGCCCACTATTTGAAATATACATGACCCAGAAAGAATACAGTGGAAAAAACCTGCGTCATCCCATCTAGTCCATCTCTCTGCTCGTGCAAGATTGTTTCCTGCAAAACATTGCATAGAGTTTAGTCCCAACTAGGTCTGCTTGCTCTGAGCCAAGTGTTGGGTCTTTCACCTCTTCGCTTAGGAAGCTGTATATCACATCAGAGAAATCAGTCCAAACTCCCATAGAATATAACAAAAATCCCAACTAATTATTACCACTATGCAGTATCACTCTGTTTGTGTGGTTATTTGATATGGTTCTGCTAAATTAAATCATGTGTAATTCAATGTATTTGTACCATTTCAGCTCTCAGTTGATGTTCCACTGCTTTCTGTTTTCATAGATAGCTACATTAATATTTTCCTCTGTCTCCAGGGCAGACTGATCTTATAAAGTGGATTGTATGGATTTTGATTAAATTCACTTAAGTAGAACAAGTAAAACAACATTCTAAAGATTTGTTATACAAATGGTGCTTGATATTAAACTTGTAGCTTGTGTTCCACATTCTCTCAAATTTGAGAAATGATGTACAGGGAAATAAACCATGATTGTTACAAATGTCAAAATAAATGCATGTTTCATCTTATTTGCCCATCATCCAGCTTCCTCTGAAATCTCTAATGGGGAAATGAAATGCCCTAGCGTCTGCAAACATCTCTGTGTGTGACATTGTTCTGTGTTCCAGACACACAGATTTATTTTTTATTGTAAAACAGTTTCTAATTTGTGTGTTAAAAGCCTTCTTCAGCAGCTAGGCAATTCCCGACTCCTCTAAGGCAATTTAGTTAAAACAAGGAAGAGTGATTTGTCTCTTCTTGATTTAGCTGTAATAAGTATTAAGTGTTTTGTCTGTGTGGAGAGAAGTTATTCAGATAGATTATATTTAAGTTGAATTACACCCTAGTCCAGATGGAATATATATATTTTTAAAGATCAGTAAATATTCATGAGGGTGGGTAATAACAGTAATGCTCCTTTATGACTTTGCAGAGTAATTCAGGTGCCGCTACCAGAGATGATGATACCTACTACGTCAATTAGCATTTCAAAGGCTCAGTAAAGAAATTGGACTTATTTTACAGCTCTACAAACAATTTAGTTTGGGCGCTAGCACTGAGTAAATGAATCATGATTAGTTATAATCTTCACGGCTCTCCTCAGTTTTCATTAGCATTGTTTTTATTTCTGATTGTTCCCTGTGAATGGGCTGCGTCCCTGTCCCTTCCTCGACAGAGTGAATTAGTGTCCAAACTCACCCCTGTGCTGGCTTTGAGATTACTTGGAATTCAAAAACCAATGTAACATAGACTTGACCCTAAACTTTCACTCTGAGCATGGCTGTCTCTTGGATCTCCCTCCAGAACCTGTTTCCTAGCTCTTTCTCTCTCTACAAAGCTGCTTCCACTTCCCATATATTCCCAGTGAAGCACCTGTCACAACAGCGGAATTTACTCAGCATTTTTATGCAGGATTCCAGTGCCTGCTGACAGAAGAATCATGTCTTTCTGTTAGATGCCCCCCTTATGCCCTATTGCACTTACTCACATACCCCTGTTTCTGCCCTCACCACGCTGACAAACACTTCCATTCCACACCTCCTCCCTATTACATGCCCCCGATACTCAGTGACATGCTGTCAGTTATAAGTATAACCCAACCAGGGATGACCTCCCAGCAGGGCTCCCCCAAATAGTTTATCTTTTAGCCAGTGATAATCCCCCTGCTCCAAGGTGCATGTGCTCAGGGAGTCGGGCAAACAGTGCAGGGACCCTGTCCATTTGTGTTCCCATTTTAAATAGCCAGGAATGGAAGCAACCCCCCAAGCAAGCCAATTTGTATTATACTGCACTTGTCTGGAAAGGTTTATACCTTGCTCTTAAAAAAATATACTGAGCACAATGACTATATAGCACAGAGTGTGACATATGTAATATAAGGGTAATAGCACTTCCCTACCTCAGTGGGGTGTTGTGCGAATGCATTCGAGATTGTGAAGTGCTTTGAATCTACCGATGAAAAGAGCAGTGCAAGAGCGAGGTGTGGTTATAATAATGAAGGAGAGCAGGATGGGCGGATACATGATCTGGGTCCTAAGGCAAACATTTCCTCACACAGCTGCTTAAGAACTCCAGGGATAGCTTCAAGGGCAAGGGCTAATTTAGCAATAGCCAGAGAGGAAGTGAGCTTCATTCTAGCTGGGAAACCCTCCCTAATGGCACACCCACCAGCTTACCAGTCCTTCTATCAGGAGTAGTTCATTATTTTTTATCGAGGTCCAATTTCTAGGTCAAGGTATAGTCAAGGTCCAGACTCCAGAGAAAATAATAATAATTAAAAAACCAATAATGATAATAAAGAAAGAAAAAGATTTCAGGGTCTGTTCAAAAGCGTCTGGCAGTCCAGATTTGGCCCGCAGTCCACCTATTGACTACCTCTGCCTTATAGCATCATTGACCACACAAGACACTTTCCTTCCCAGCCCCTACAACTCCCTCTCGTCTTCCTCAGCATACTCTACATGTACGGAGCCTATTAATAGATCTGTGCGATTAAACTAAAAAATAAGGCACCAGAGCGTCAGCTCTTGTAAATCGTAGTAGGGCCATTGAAATCCGTGCCACTTCACACCAGCTGAGGATCTGACCTAAACTGTGCTGTTTATATGGTATGAAGTTTGGGGTTCTGTTGAGCCACTAAAACCAATGAGAAGAATGTGCATTTGGACTGAGTGTTAAAGCATTCCATAAATTTTGAAGACATGGAGATGCGGGGGGAGGGGGCAGATTTGTTTAATTTTAACAGTGATTCTGGCTAGGGGGTGTGATCCATTAACATTCCTGCTCAGCAGATGGGTCTGCAATGCCTTTTTCAAATGAAGCTTTTTGGGGGGGGAGGTGGTGGTGGAAAATTTACTGATAACGGGAAGGTCGGAGGCAGAAAAATTCTGGGAATGTGGTTCTTGATCTAAAAGAGCGGAAAAATCAGCATAGGTTTTGCTGCTTAATGCTTGAGCGACACTGCCTGCAGGTCTGAGAGTTATGGAGTCTTTTAAAATTGAAATCAGGATGTTAACTGCTCAGCTGGTACCCACCTAGAATAAAGAATGTTCACAAGATGTTGGTGATTAATCTCTGAGAGTGCAATGCAGAGGCTGACAGTACTGATGAGTGTTTCTCATGCAGTGCCAGAGATGCAAAATTTACTGCTGACAACAAAATAGCTGATTCTTTTTCTTGTTTGTTTTTTTACGTTTAATTTGACTACGGTCATTTGGCGTTCCCTTACAGAGGGCAGAATTTAAAGATCGGTTCATTTATTGTATTTGAACACAGACTCAACTTTCCAGAGTGTCATCTGATGAGAACTAGAGTCCTTGTAAATCTTAGAACTGAATTTTAAAGATGGTAGCACCCACAGTTCCCATTGACTTTCACAGGGTTGCCCGGCCCTACTAAGCATGTGTCTAGAAAGCACACATTGGCATGTGATAGGCATCATTTTAAAAAAGAAATAATACTTTCTCTTTCTTTCTATGAGTATCTGTATTCAAAAACTGTCCCTGCCATGGGACAAATCCATTTGACTGGAAACCTAGTAAAAGAACTCGCGTATGGAGGACCCTCTGAGTAGGGTGACCAGATGACAAGAACAAAATATCGGGACGCATGGGGGGGGGGGGGGCGAACAGGGCCCAAGTGCAAAAAAATAAAAATAAAAAAAGGGCTCACCAGTGTACTCCTCCAGCCCTCAGCCAAAATATCGGGACAAATGGCGTCCGGACCATACATCCGTCGGGACGCAGGACAAACAACTGAATATCGGGACAGTCCCGATTTTATCGGAATGTCTGGTCACCCTAGACCCTCTCCATGCAGGTGTATATATCCACAACTCTGTTTAAACATGGGTGTTGCTAGCTGGTTTCTAGCATAGTTTCTCTGGCCATGGTGGACATGGAGTATTCAGTTCTGTGATCAAAAATCTGTTGTTATAAACTGTTTGGGGCAGGGACTGTCTTTTTGCTCTGTGTTTTGTACAGCACTTAGCACAAAGGGGTCCTGGACCATGACTGGGGCTTCTAGGCATAATACAAATAATAATAAATAATTATGGGACAGTCAATGGCTATTAGCCAGGATGACCAGGATGGTGTCCCTAGCCTCAGTGGATCACTTGATTATTACCTGCTCTGTTCATTCCCTTTGAGGCACCTGGCATTAGCCATTGTCGGAAGACAGGATACTGGGATAGATGGATCTTTGGTCTGACCGAGTATGGCTGTTCTTATGCTAGTCTGTCTAGAGAGGGCTGTCTCCCACAGAGTCCACCCTGCACAGGGAAACTAGGTAGCTGAGAGCTGCATCTGAGCCAGCTGTGCATATATCGAGCCTCTATAGCAGGGGTTCTCAAAGTGGGGGTCGGGACCCCTCGGGGTCACGAGTATATTATGGCAGGTTTCAGAGTAGCAGCCGTGTTAGTCTGTATCTGCAAAAAGAACAGGAGTACTTGTGGCACCTTAGAGACTAACAAATTTATTAGAGCATAAGCTTTCGTGGACTACAGCCCACTTCTTCGGATGCATATAGAATGGAACATATAATGCATCCGAAGAAGTGGGCTGTAGTCCACGAAAGCTTATGCTCTAATAAATTTGTTAGTCTCTAAGGTGCCACAAGTACTCCTGTTCTTTTTGAGTATATTATGGGGGGTTGTGAGCTGTCAGCCTTCACCCCAAACCCCACTTTGCACCCAGCGTTTATAATGGTGTAAAATGGTGCTTGCTATGTGAAAGTACAAAAGTTTGAGAACTACTGCTATAGCATTATATACTACCTCTCATCCTAGTAGCTTACATATTTATCAAAAGGATGTACAAAATATGTCCAGTCTAGTGATATCTGATCTGCAGGTAATCACAGGTAATCCTTTAGCAGCAAAGTGAGTTTTGCATTGCATCCTGTTTTTCCAAACCACTCATTTTCCACAGCTTTCGATGTCTGAAACCTAGTGGAAACATTCAGGATTGTATGTACATAGATCACGTCACTCACTGCTGAAACAGATTCACCTCTAGCACTAAATTTTTATTTAACAGTGCACAGAAACTCTGTGAAGCCATGTGTGGCAGAAAGTGAAGAATAACGTATCTAATCAGGGCTGCAGATTGAATTTAGGGAAGCAAAATTGGAATTTGGCCAAGTGCTTCCTGATATTCTCAAGGCAAAATTTGTAAGATTTTTTTTTTTTAATGATCATAAGATGTCACAACAAAACAGTGCCCCTAACACTGTGGTGGACCACAGGGACATTACTAATTCAGACCTTGGCCCCTGATTCGGCAAAGTACTTAAGCATGTGCTGAAGTGTCCCTGACTTTAATGGAACTTTAACACTTGCTTAAGCTGTTTGCTTTGCTGAATCCTCAGAGGGGAAATTGCCAACTATTGACCATGCAAATCACTTCTTACAGCAGCTCTTAGTATGTCTACACACGCTGGAAACTTCAAAGCGCTGCCGCGGGAACACTCCCATGGCAGCGCTTGGAAGTGTAAGTGTGGTTGCGCGTGAGTGCTGGGAGAGAGCTCTCCCAGTGCCCCTGGTAATCCACTTCCACGAGGGGAATAGCTCCGAGTGCTCAGAGCCTGTCTACACTAGCACTTTAAAGAGCTCAGACTGGCTGCGCTATAAAATGTAAGTGTAGACAAGCCTTGTTGTTCATTCCCAGCCAAGTTCAAACCTGGCCTGTTTAGTTTGTGAACTCTGACAGCACTGCATCTCAAAGTGGTATTTTATGTATTCTAAGGCCATTTAACCTGTTCAGAGGACGTATGTGATTTGAAATTGCCTTTTCTTATCCTCTGTTTTTGTTATGAGGAATATTTGGATTTACTTGTTTCATACAAAACAGTTTTAAACAAAAGCAATACATGTCATCCGTGGGAGTTTGTACTGTAAGTAGATACAGTACTTGAATATAATATATCTTGTCTGAGTAGTTGTTACACTTCCTTTGTGTGCAGTGTGGCACATGTCTGGTATATTTCAGTTTTTCCCATGAATAGTCAAAGCACCTTAAGATATTAGCCGTAGTTGCATGCTAGCAGATCTGCAAAACCTGCGTAAAGAATGGCCTGGCAAGAATTCTGCAAGGTGCTGAGTGCCTCTGGTAGGTGCTGGACAACTTCAACATCCAGTGACGTCAGTGAGAGATGAGGCAGTTCAGCCTTGTATAGGAATGAGCCTTGGAAGATCATGTATGAAAATCTCTTACTAACTGCATCTTGCTAGACCATAGTGGGTCTGAGCCTGTGCTCAGTATCTCCAAAGCACAACAAAAATCGCAGGGTGCTCAGTTCTTCTCTCATTCATGCCCAGTGTGAACTATTGCACCATTTCACAGTAAATACTAATACCTCACTCTCATATAGCGCTTTTCCTCTGTAGATCTCAATGCACTTTACAAAGGAGGTGGGTATCATTATCCCCATTTCACAGATGGGGAAACGGAGACACAAGGAGATGAAGTGACTTGCCCAAGGTCACCCAGCAGGCCAGTGGCCATGGTGGGAATAAAACCTAGATCTCCTGTGTCCCAGTCCAGTGCTCTATCTTCTCCATTTTACAAAGTACTTTTGACACTCAGAGCAGAGTTTGCTCAGGTTAGTCACTTGTTTAAGCTGCAAAACTCACCGCAGACAGATTATACGCCCTGCTATTAAAACTGCAGACGAATTTGAAATGTTACAGACAGATTAATGTGTGCAAGAATGTCCTGCAAATAATTACATTGTGATGAAGTTGGTGCAACTATTTTGCCCACTCTTTAATTTCTCTGTGTGCAATTTGCAATATGTGTTGCTTCAAAGTGTGTTCCAAAACAAAAAGCAGATGTTCTGCACAGCAGCAACCCACCCACAGTCTGCTCTTTGGCACCAGGTCATCCTAACCCCTAGTGCTGTCTTACTGTAATGCTAAACTGTCTATTAAACTTCCCAAATTGAACACTACCATGTTATGTGAGACTACTATACTCTGTTGCCCTACCATTATTTCTGCCGAACTCCATGTGTTTTTAGAATAGCCTATCAGATCTCACTGGTAGAATTCTTTGGGTGTGTATGTTCATCCGTGTGCATACTTCAGGTTTTAAGTGTTCCTGTATCCGTCTCCTCCTCTTTGTTAATGCATTAGACTCTCCAGCTGTGACCCCTGAGCATGGTTCTTTAGCTCTTTTCTAAGCTTATCTTCCAGTGATAGTAAAAATAAGTCTAATGATAAAACTATATTACTGATTTTAAAGAACAGTGTCACAGGGAGATTAATCTTATTTCTTTTTCTTCTTCCCTTTAAAGATTCATCTTCCAACTACATCAGGCAACTTGAAACAAAAGTCAAACTGTTGGAGGATGACAACAAACTCCTTTCTCAGGTAGGTTTTTCTGGTGGTGTTAATATACAATATGACTTTTATGTCTGCAACTGGATCCAAGCAGACAGAATCTGGTTCCCCTATGATTTCAATTGGGCCCTCTTGAAGTGCGAGAGTGCACCTGCATTGATGCAGTTGTTGGATCGGGTCTTATTTTGTAAAATGACTTTCATACTAACTGGACCTTAAAATCATTTATAAAATTAAATAATAAACCACATCAGAGAGGGAGTAAAGAAAAGAAGTCCAAACAAGGACAAAGTGCTCATGAGGTGGAGAGTGACAGGAAAGCTGCTCCCCATAGCAGGAGCTGCTGAGGAGAAGGCTCTTGCAGCAACAGGAGCAAGATAGTATGGAGGAACACAAAGGAGGTGTCATAGGGTAGCTGGCCCTCTGAAGGGATAAGGGGCCCAGCCTATCTCTGACAGGCTCCACAAGAGGGAATGAGGCAACTCAGGTTCACCTGGGACTAATTAAGTCACTGAGGCCTGGTCTATACTACCCGCCTGAATCGGCGGGTAGAAATCGACCTCTCGGGGATCGATTTATCGCGTCCCGTCGGGACGCGACAATCGATCCCCGAATCGGCGCTCTAACTCCACCAGCGGAGGTGGTAGTAAGCGCCGCCGACAAAAAGCGGCAGAAGTCGATTTTGCCGCCGTCCTCACAACGGGGTAAGTCGGCTGTAATACGTCGAATTCAGCTACGCTATTCACGTAGCTGAATTTGCGTATCTTAAATCGACTCCCCGCTGTAGTGTAGATGTACCCTGAGTTACTGGGAAGCAGTTAATTAGGCAGGGAAACACCTGGGCATGATAAAAGTGAAGCTACACCCAGCATAGGGGAGGTTGGAGAACAGAAGCTCCTGGGGAGAGGAATGGTTCCCAGAGCACAGGAAGAGAAAGCTCCTAGAGGGATAGCTTTTGGGGGGGAGAAAACTAATGAGGGAGGCGCAGCAGCAAAAGAAAGGCAGGGAGAATGCTCCTGGGTGGGAAGAGTTTCCAGAAGGAAGGGATTAAGAATGCTAAATCTCAGACCAACCTGGCTCCCATGAAGAGCTTCACCAGGCAACAGCAGAAGTCCTAGATTAGAGGAATTATATGATGTCCTGAGAAAGGATCCTTGCGGTTCGGCCTCCGGCGGGGGGACCTTGATCCAAGAGGAGGGATCCTCCCCAGCTAGTGCCAAGAGGCCCCTGACTTGAGAAGAGGGTTCCAGATTATGAATGCCTTGCTGGTAAGGGACCTTGTGCATAACTGGGTTGATGGACTAAGGCTAACTCCGGCCTTCCCCCCTCCAGCTGGAGGTGCTGCTGGGGAGCTCTACCCATGTGATGTTCTGCTTTTGGGACTGAATAAACTAGACACCTCTGGAAGGGCGCTGTTCAAAAACAAGCTTCATTGGAGTTATTAAACCCCACATTTGGGGAAACTAAGGCAGAGATGCAATGGCTGTACTGCACTGGGCTGTGAGGGGATGCTCTAGAGGCGTGGGCCCCCATTACAGCAGGGTTATGTATGTGTCTATACAGAGGACCCCAGTGCATGCACTATCCTTGTTATAGGGTGTTGTCTTGACTACCCATTGGTGAGTAGGACAAGGATAATATCTGCAGAAGAGCTTACAGCAAAAAGGAGCAGCTTTGGCCATTGTTGTATGGATGTGGTTTGTAACATTTGTTTACGATCTTTGTGCTTATAAACAAACGAGTGCCGTAAGAGGTAGGTGACTGTTTTGCACACAGTGGGCTCCAGAAAAAGCATTTAAAGTGAAGACTGCTTGCTCCCTGTTTTCTGCTGCTAGAGGCTTCTAGCCACCAGCTGTTCTGTTCCTTCTTGCTTCTCGGCTGCTGTGACATGTGAGTTTGCATGGAGAAACACTCCTTCTGCCTTGCATTTCCTCTGGCTCCTGCAGGGAACACTGAGGACCAAATTCCCTGCTGGTGTAAACTGGTACAGTTTCATTGACCTCGATGGTATGGCCATTTAAACCAGCAGAGAATTTAGCCCTGTGCCCTCATATCCTTTCACTTTCTTCTGTGCTGGCATGTTTAGGTTTCTTCTGTTCTAAACCTCACTTCTTGCTTTAAGGAATGTTTTATAGTTGCTCTCTTTGTGACCATCTCTTGGTGATGGGCTGAAACCCCATTATGGGCGAGAAAGGGATAAGAGCCAGTTAATCACATCTATTATACCTGTGCTGCAACTAATTAATTGCTTCCCAGGCAGAGAGGGTGGGACTAGGAGATGTCAAGTGATAACTTCATGGACAGCCAGGCCTCTTAAAAGGGGTAAGTTCAGGAAGCAGAGGGACTTCTGTGAAGGGCCCAGAGCCAGAGGCTGAAGGAGAACAGTCACCTCAGGAAGACTCGGACTGCAGGGTTAGTGCTGAATACCAGAGCTGGGGAGAAGGCATGAAGACAGAGCGCAGAGGAAGGGCTGATTTGTTGAGACACTTTGGATGCTAGTTTGAATTTCTCTTACCCTGTAAGGGATCTGAACTAGATGCTTCTCAGCTGGAGCACTGAATCATGCTCTTAGGCAGACTGCTGACATGGGGAGCTAGGGCTAAAACCCCTGCAATGAGAAGCTCTGACAACAGGGGGCGCTATGGCAGTGAGTGCAACTGCTAATTCTCTTAGATGATGGGTTAAAATTCTGTCCGGTTAGAGAGTTGGCAATTATTTAAAATATCACTAGATTTCTTGAAATGAAAAGATTGGTTTTTTTTTAAATCTAGTTTTACTTCTTATACTTTATGCTGTTCTGCTTGCTCTTTCCATCTCACTAAGTTTGAACAATTTAAAATAAACCAGTCCAATATTGCTTTTGTCTCCACGTTCTGATTTTAGTGGGATGCTGAAATGTTCATTTGTTTAAAAAACAAATCCTTTCCCCAAAATAAAAAAATATTCAAAAGATGCAAGTATTGGTGCTGAGGTTTTTGTAAAATCTTGTTTTTACAAAATCTAAATTTCAGGCTACAGTTTGACCCAACTTCGTGGCCTTTGTAATCCTTTCAACTTGTTGAGATCTTGAGCTGGTATCCCTGGAATTAAAGCAAAATGCCCTATTGAATTACACCAGAAAGTCCTTTGGTTCCAGATAGGCACCAAAGGGTTAAAACCCCAAAAGGCATTCAACTCAACAGCATCCAAGTGGCCTTCAAACATAAATCAATTGCTAATTTAATTTTAACTCTCTCCCACCCACAAATTAGCTGGTGGCAGTTTAAACCCTGAGACAATTTCATTGGAAATATTGATAAACAGATGGGCTCTGTTGAATGCTGTGGCCTGTTGCTAGGAGACTGGCCATGGATTGGGTAAGTGGCTGCCTGTTCAATATGCCCTTGGCCTGACTTATTTCTGTCTTCTGCAGGCCACAGGGCACTGAGCGCTTTATCTGCTTGCCTGTGCTTTTATGAGTTCGGAAAAGTGATCAGTAATTAGTAGGTGAAAAGTACATATACTACAAAGATGTCTAGGGACATTCTTCTCATTAGCACACTGTTCCCAGCTGAAGCCTTTTTTTTTTGCAAATGAACCTCACACGAGGCAACAGCTGAAGAAATGTTCACGTTTGAAGGAACGGACTTCATACACCTTACAGGAAAGCCCAGAATCTTCAGTTTTCTGTTTTTAGCCAATGCCATTTAGATGGAGAGTTTCTTTAATAAAACCCTAAAACACCTCCCCCTCCCCCAGTAATATCTAGCACTTCTGTAACAGGAATTAATACAGAAAATCCCATCAATCCTGGCTTTCAGGCCACGCTCAGACAATGGTGCAGGGGGCATTGTCTCATCTGCAACCAAATCCCTTATCCCTCGCTCATCTGGTGACTGGCCAAGACCAGCAAGTGGGTGAAAGGCAATGGGCTGAAGCTAAACATGCATAAATTGGAGGGAAGAGGAAAATATTTTGAAGATCTGTTCACCACCATCATTCCTCCTGCTGCCGAGGGAGTCTGCCCTCAACTATCCAACTACCCTCGTCCCCTAACGCCCCTACTCTACTTGTGCTACATTGATGACATCTTCATCATCTGGACCCATGGAAAAGAAGCCCTTGAGGAATTTCACCATGATTTCAATAATTTCCATCCCACCATCAACCTCAGCCTAGATCAATCCATACAAGCGGTCCATTTCCTGGACACTACTGTGCTAATAAGCGATGGTCACATAAATACCACCCTATACCGAAAACCTACTGACCGCTACACTTACCTACATGCCTCCAGCTTCTATCCAGGACACACCACACGATCCATTGTCTACAGCCAAGCTCTAAGATATAACCGCATTTGCTCCAATCCCTCAGATAGAGACAAGCACCTACAAGATCTCTATCAAGCATTCTTAAAACTACAATACCCACCTGCTGAAGTGAAAAAACAGATTGACAGAGCCAGACGAGTACCCAGAAGTCACCTCCTACAAGACAGGCCCAACAAAGAAAATAACAGAACACCACTAGCTGTCACCTTCAGCCCCCAACTAAAACCTCTCCAGTGCATCATCAGAGATCTACAACCTATCCTGAAAGATGATCCTTTACTCTCTCAGATCTTGGGAGACAGACCTGTCCTCGCTTACAGACAACCCCCCAACCTAAAGCAAATACTCACCAGCAACCACACATCACTGAACAAAACCACTGACCCAGGAACCTATCCTTGTAACAAAGCCCGATGCCAACTCTGTCCACATATCTAGTCAAGTGACATCATCAAAGGACCTAATCACATCAGCCATACCATCAGGTGCTCGTTCACCTGCACATCTACCAATGTGATATATGCCATCATGTGCCAGCAATGCCCCTCTGCCATGTACATTGGCCAAACTGGACAGTCTCTCCGCAAAAGAATTAATGGACACAAATCTGACATCAGGAATCATAATACTCAAAAACCAGTGGGAGAACACTTTAACCTGTCTGGTCATTCAATGTCAGACCTGCGGGTGGCTATATTACAACAGAAAAACTTCAAAAACAGACTCCAACAAGAGACTGCTGAGCTGGAATTGATATGCAAACTAGACACAATCAACTCAGGATTGAATAAGGACTGGGAATGGCTGAGCCATTACAAACATTGAATCTATCTCCCCTTGTAAGTATGCTCACACTTCTTATCAAACTGTCTGTACTGGGCTAGCTTGATTATCACTTCAAAAGTTTTTTTTCTCTTACTTAATTGGCCTCTCAGAGTTGGTAAGACAACTCCCACCTGTTTATGCTCTCTGTATGTGTGTATATATATCTCCTCAATATTTATTCCACTCTGTATGCATCTGAAGAAGTGGGCTGTAGTCCACGAAAGCTTATGCTCTAATAAATTTATTAGTCTCTAAGGTGCCACAAGTACTCCTGTTCTTTTTGCGGATACAGACTAACACGGCTGCTACTCTGAAACCTATCCAAGTTTGCGGCTTTGGGGTTTTCCTGCTTCTGGATGCTCAAATAGCACCAGCTGCCAAAAATGCTGCCTGCCTTCTGTGGCTGGCAAGAAGGCTGGACCTCTGCTGTCACTTGATGATGACCTATCCTCAAATATCCTCACCTCCATGATTTCCAGGCCAGATTACTGCAACTTGCTATGCCTGGGAATGAATGCACTGACCGTAATAAGCTCCAAGATCCGAAATGCAGCCGCTCACCTTGTTAGCAACACTAGTCATGGAGAACATATGACCCCAGTGCTCTACTCATGCACTATAAAGCATCTTTATGGTCCTCCATGGCATCTGGGCCAAGCTTAAAAAAATGCCTCTTGCTCACAGACCATCTATTTGCATCCTGTGTATTTATATGGCCCTTGGTACTGTAGTACCGTGAACAATGAAACTGCCACCTTCAAGGGTAAAATTATTGGGAACACAGAACTGAGGCTGTGTCTACACTACAGCCTATGTCAGCAAAATGTATGTCACTCAGGGGTGTGAATATTCCACCCCCTGAGCAAAATAAGTTACACTGACAAACGTTCGCGTGCACAGAGCTTCTTCCACCTACATAGGTTATGCCGCTCACAGAGGTGAGTTTTTAATGCCGATGGGTGAGCTTTCTTCTGTCGGCACAGAGTGTCTTCACAAGATGTGCTGCAGCGGCTCAGTGGTATGGTGCAGCTGCAGAGCTGTTCGTATAGACATGGCCTGCGTTTTTGCTGCAATTGCTCCAAAGCTCTCTTCTGGAACTTGCTGATTTAACCTCATCTTCCCACAATACCAACAAACAAACCTAAGGAAAAGAAGATAAGCTGGAGGAAGATGAGAAGCTCCCCCCTTTCTCTCAGTACCTAGACATGCACTCTCCAGCACCCTCTGAAGAAATCTAGTGTGCTTGTTTGACTCTCTTTTGCTCTGTTTGCTTTGGGAAAGCAAAGCTTAGATCTTGTGATGAGGGGCTCTGCGTAAGCACCTAGTCAGATAGCATCATGACAAATGGGGTGCTATTTTTGTAATATTGATATGTTCCCTCTAATTGAGACTTTGTTGAAGCCACCAAACTCACTTCACTTTTCACCACCTAAGTTGCATTTTAACTCAGCTCAGCCTTCTCCCTTGTATGTTGACAGTGCAGTAGCAAGTGGTATTTGGAAAGATGCTTTCCCAATGGCAGGAAGTTGTCTCCAAGGCGCTGAAGGAGTGATGAAACCTGAGGTCCTAAGTAACAAACAATGCCAGTACATTAAGAGATTAACAAATCTGTACTGCTTATAGAAGTATTCCTGGCTTCTTACCAAATGCTAAGCATAGAACCAAAATACTGTTTCATCCAGAGATATCTGCTATTGCCAGGGCTGTAAATGATATTGCAAGCTTTGTAAAAATGTTTATACTACAGAGGCCTGGGACACAGGGCTCCTTTGCTAACTGGCGCTTCTTGACAAAAATTTGTTACTTACCCTGTTTAGTGGCTGGGATGTGAGGCTGTGTGGAGACGTACCTCAGTACCTTTGTGCCTTTTTCAGACAGAAAAATAAGTTAGTGTAAGACTTTTAAATGTAGCTCATTATTCTGCTGGCTGACATCTCTGCCATCCTTAAACACATAAGAATAAAGAACGCTGGTGCTGTGGCAGTAGTGATATTCCAGGGTCTTTCTGAGTCTGCCGTTCATACTGTACACGTTAATATCGATACTAGTGTGTTAAGACATGTACTTCTCTGCTTCTGGTGACTATTCTGAACAGATTCATTGGAAGCTCTTTTCTTCCCATTTTGAGTAGGATCGAATGCTCCCATTCCCTGAACTGCGATTGAGGATGGGGGGGGGGGGAATGAAGAAGCTTTCCTTTCTCCTTTCTCTTTCCTTCTCATTCATGATAACCAAGTACAGATATGGTGGGACTTTTTTTTGTTAGGGTTTTTTTTTTATTTATTGTTTTATTCCCGCTGCTTCATTGTAGACCCATTGTTTCCCTCCTGTTGATCTTTAATTCCTACATCATCTCTACCCGCAGGAATTCATAGTTCCTTTTCAGGGCTATCCTTGGTAACACTCTAAGCCAGGAGCAGCATCTAACAGCAAGTGTTGAACAATATGGTAGAGTTGGCATTTAAATATAGATGGCACCCTCTTTCATATCAAGACTCATTACATCTCCTGAGGCATCTAATGCTTTCTGCAGCCTTGGAGCAGAATTTTACTATATTTTGGACACGGCTCTTTGTTAATGTAGAGTTGCAAGTCCTAGTGTCTACTGATCATGTGGGCTCCTGACACTAGCCATTCTTTTTGTTTTGTTATTCGTTTTGTTATCCTACTTAGAGTTGGGAATTTACTCCTGGCTTTGTGATATATCTAGCATGATAACATTGAGTTATCACCATGAACAATGTCACGTTGTTGGAACAAGATTAATTTATCCTCCAGGACAAATACAAATAGGTGGCAGTGTTCTTGGGCTGAATAGTCCAGTATGATCCATGGAAACAGCCATTTTGCCATTCACACAAACATTTTTCTGCTGTGTACTTACCTCATAATCCAATGTTTAATATTTTCCATCATGTAGCATTTCATAATAACATTGGTTTTGCGTTTGCTGACTTAAATTTAACTTGAGTTAAATTTTGCAAATGATATTAAAATGAAACTTAGTTAAGCACCAAGGTCCAGTTCACATAGGTATTCAGGCATCTAAAAATGCAGATAGGTGTCTAGTGGAATTTTCAAAAGTGCCTAAGTGAGACAGGCACCTAATTCTCATTGACTTTCAATGGGAGTTAGATGCTTAATATTAATCATGTTTATTATGGCAGAGCCTCAGGTCCAAACAAGAATGGAGCCCTATTGTGCTAGACACTGTACAAACACAGAGTAGACAATCCCTGCCCTGAAGAACGTACAGTCTAAATGGACATGATGGACACAGGATGGGGGAAGGGGTATAACACACAAGCAGAGCGAACAATGTGATGGCAGCCAGCATCATGTTAGTTCCACAACATTTTTTGTGGGGGAGGAGGGGAGATTTGGTTTACTTAAGAAGGGATCAGCTAAGTGGAAAGAAAAGGGAGAGGGTGAGAGGAAGTGAGAAATAGTGGCGCAAACAGTCAATCAGCGCAGGGCAGTCAATCAGAGCACATTCTATGGTTCTGATGGGAATGTGCAAAGGTTCCTGCTTTGGCAGTTCTGGGTCAGTGGGGTGCTGGAGGGAGGGCTGGCCCCCAGCTGGGCCTCATTTTACCCTCTCCACTGTAGTGTAGCAGTTCCTGTTTGGCAGCTTTAGTCCTTACCAGCTGGAGTCTTAGGCACTTAGCCCCGCAGGCATCTAACTCTTAAGGCCTGTGGTATACATTAGGAAATTAGGTTGGTATAATTATAGCGCTCAAGGGTGTGAAAAATCCACCCCCCTGAGCAACACAGTTAAACTGACCTTGCCCCCTGTGTAGACAGTGCTAGGTCAATGGGAGAATTCACCTGTCAACCTAGCTACTGCCCCTCGGGGAGGTGGATTACCTATGCTGACAGGAGAAGTCCTCCCTTTTGTGTAGGTAGGGTCTTTACTGAAGCACTACAGTGGCACAGCTGCAGGCACTGCTGCAGTGTTTTATGTATAGACAAGTCCTAAGTGAGGCAGGTACCATCTGAATCTAAATATACCCTCTGTTCATATGTTTCCTTTTATTTGGAAACTATTGTCTCTGAAACACCCAAATTTTAAACATACGTGTTTTACCCAAAATTTGTGACTTAGGTATGTTTTTCCTTTTTCTGCATTACCCACGGTCCTTGCCCCGGCCCCAATTCCCAGAAGCTCCACCAGTCCTCCACCTTGCAGCTCTGCCATAGGCTCTGCAGCCTGGGCGAGATCCTTGCTGCACTCTGACAATGCGCCAGCCGCCCTCCCCAAAGCTCATGACTTTTTATATTTAACCCCACCCAGAAAAGCTGCAGGCTTCAGAAATCTGCTGCTCTACTTCTGTGACATCACGGTGCGCAGGATTCTGAGGGGAGGGGGTGACCTGATTTCTGATGGCACCATTTAACGGACTCAATTTTATGTGAAAAGCAATAGTGAAAATCTTTGGCCCCTTCCAGTCTCCAGCCTCACTCTGCGGGAGAAGTGGAGTCCAAATGCTTATGCTGGCATCTGTCCTTAGTTGCCAAACCTAAAAAAAAAAAGTGCTTAGAGAGCTAATTATCCCTATAAAACAGGGGTGTGAGAGACAATAAGAGCTGCCACTGGAAGGTTTTGTGGTCAGTCTGGTGAGTTTTACCACTCAGTCAGTCTTTAAAATAACCTCTGCCTGGGACAAGGCAATTTTAAGACTACAGAACTATATAGTGGTAATGTCTGAACATTAACTACTTAATTGACACAATCCACCCCCCTACTAGGTGGTAGAGGAAGCATTGTTTTCTCCATATCATAGAGCTGGGATTAGCCCCGCCCCCTTCCTCTCAGTCCATGCTTCATCTCTTAGACCAGGATGCCTCTCATACTGTTAAAATGTACCCCTGTAGTTAAAATGTACCCCTGTTTGGCTAAGCTGCAGGTAGCCAGATAGGAGGGAGACCAAGTGCCTTTGAACCATAGGTGCTGACTTTTTTTTCCCCGGTGGGTGCTCCAGCCCCACTCCACGCCCTCCCCTGAGGCCCTGCCCTTGCCAGGCCCCTTCCTGCCCCTGCTCCGCCCCTCCCCCGAAACCCCTTCCAACACTTCCTGCTCCGCTGGCCACCCTCGGTCGGCCGAACAGCTGATCGGCGGCCAGCCCAGCCGGAACCTTTGAGGCTGATGGGCGCTCAGTGCCCCCTATTTTATTTCCGTGGGTGCTTGAACTCCAGATCACCCATGGAGTTGGGGCCTATGCTTTGAACCATCTCAGACAGCACTGCTCCACAACTATAAATTAATCTGCTCGCATCTCCCATACTCCCAAAATTAAAGGGACCCCATGCTTGTAAGTTTCATAGGTGCCTAAGGTCAGTTTTGGGTAGCAATGGGAAAGACCATGAATAATCCATAATTTTTAGGAATAATCCTAATGACAAACTTTCACCCCTGTTTACTGTTTAACATTTTCTGCACAAGACAAAAAAAAAGGAAGTCGTCGCTCTGCACAAGGGAAAGGGCTAGAATCATTTTCTTTAAATGAAAGCTGCAATGTATAAGTTTTCCCAAATCAGGTTTCATGGGTCATATGCCTGAGCCTGTTTCCACTCCCACTCCCATTTCCCACCATCAGGTCCTTCACATTGTGGGATGATGGTTGTGATCTCCGTAGGTTTATAGTTTCTGCTGGGCTTTGTGTGGCTTCTCTATCCAGATTTAGCATTCCTGGAGGATTTTCCAGGGGAAAGGTGCCCCAGAATGCATTGCAGGTTGCTGACCTAGGGGAGCCTAGATTTGAACAGAGCAGCCATTTTAAGGTAGGCCATGAGATTGCAACTGACTGGAAGCTTGACAGTGGGATTATGATCTGATTTTCATTAAAGAGTGGGTTCCTCTGGGGGACAGGAAGAGTCTTTTCTGACCCTGAAGGCTTATGTGGAATGGCTGAGCATTTATTTAAAAGACCAACAATCTTAAAGTATTTCTCAGTCAGTACCCCCAAACCTGTCAGGGTCATTCCTGGGAACTATAGCGGTCTGGACAATTCCTGAGGAATCCCGCTTTGAAGTATTTTTTTCCCTTCTAATTTTGAAAGTAGGGCTTGTTTTTATTTTTAAGATAAGTTTGTCCAAGTCACACTAAAACTAACTGCTTTCAGGCTGCAGCCATGCAGGTAGCAAATAATTCTTGTAAATACTATTAACAATATGGAGCATAGAAGCCCAGATTAGGACCTGCTGCCCTGGGGAACAGTGGGATTGGCAGAATGCCTAGTTGAATTTGTGCATTTCCACAAATACACATGTGAAATTCCCAAAATGTTTGTCTGAAAATTAGGACTATAGCCCCTGGATATAAGGAATATGAGAGCCACTAGAGCTGAGATGAACTAGGAAATAAACACACTTTGGCAAGGAATTAAACCTCTCTTAAAAATAGGGGAGTAAAAGAAATCACACTCAACGGGCGGGCGCCAAAAGAACTGGATTGCAATTTCTTCGGTTGTTTTAATATCAACCACTTCTGCATCAAATCTGCCATTAACACTCCCATGTGTGCAATTGCCTCTCTGGCACACTGAGCTCATATCAGCTGTGAACATTTGAGCCTCCCTTTCAAATCAGCTTGTTCTGTTGTGTGGCAATTACTTGGTCCAGGAATGGTACATGTATACTTCCCTCCCATCGCTTGTTGCTTTCCCCCTCCCATACCTCCCACCTGGGTCAGAAGGGACTTGCCTGTGGATCTGGGGCTGGGAAGGAGGCGGCCCTGGCTGAGTAGGGGCTGATGCGGGTGATGGCTCGGCGCCACCCCGCCTCCTCTGCTCGCAGTAACTGGATGTTGGGTGTGCGGTCAGTAGATCTGACTGGACACTGTCAGGTCCCCTTTCCGACCAGACTTTCCGGTCGGAAACTGGGCACCTGGCCACCTTAGCTGTACCCTTCAAAATTGACTTATGCGTCTGAACTGCGTGCACAAATCCTCATTTGCATGTACGTGTGTCTCTTTTACATATGTAAGTACAGGTTTTGCATGTGCACACAAATTTGGGATCAGCAGTGTTGGTGGGGAGCTTCATGAAAATGTAGCACAGAAAATGTAAGAGTACCAGTGTCTACATCAGTGCTTTTCATTCCTGCTCCTTCCCTGCTGATTTAATATGCCCAGATTGATTGATATGACTAATTAATTATCTGTTGGAACCCAGTAAGCAGAAGTTTTAAAAAAGCAATACATATTTATTGAACAAAATGTTCTTTCAAAAGAAGAGCCATTCAGCTTTATAAGAGCAGTTTAGAAATGCTGCTAACTGCAGTTCAGAGAAAAAGAAAGTTGAGATACTACAGGCCTTTCTTTGGGAGCTGGATCCAAAACCCATTAAGTCAATGGAAGACTTTCTATTGATTTCAATGGGCTCTGAATCAAGACCTTGGACTGCTGCTTAAGGAAGTACTTGCTTAGCCCACACTCATGTGGATGGGGTTCTCCAAATTAGATATAAATAATTTATAACTGCAAACTTTAACACAGTTGTAAAGTAGCCTGCATTGCTGTGAGTCAAGCTTGTGTGGGTGTGCAGTGATTCTGACTCTTGTGATCTTGTGAATGTCGTAATATTTGTTGTTTTTTAAAGTTCCTGGAGTCAAGTGATGATGTGAGAATCTCAGCTTTCATTTACAAATAAAAGTGTGTTTCTAGCGTCTAGAAAATGTGACACAAATGTATCCTAAAGGATGTGAAACCGGAAGACAAATGAAAAGAATTAAAAAATTATTTATTTATATTTGTAAGCCACTCCTATGCTTTCTTGACTCGTGGTTTTTGAAATGGGGTGTGTGTGTGTGTGTGTGTGAGAAAGAGAGAGAGAGAGAGAGAGGTGGAGGGATGGCGGTGGTCAAAGCTCTTCCATGCCCCATTTGTTTCTGCTGTGGGACAAATGCAAGAACATTGTATTTAATGAGGCTCGGTTTAACCTCCAGCTGTGAACACAGGCTTAGTCATATTCTGTGCTTAACCAACTTTTTAATAATTTTATTGGAAGCCACTTTTATCCATTTATGGAGCCAGAGATTGAAAAAGGCCAGTTAATCACAGTATGAAAAGCTATGAAGTGGTAATATCATATAACTTTGTAATGCATAAAGAGGTGCAAATCACACAGACCTCAATGGTTAAGACTGAAAAAATTCAAAGAATGGTACAGAAAAGCTAAGGATTAGCTTGAAAGAATTCAAGATGAACATTTCCAATAAGTTCAATTATTAATTCAATTTTAATTTGAGAGAAATTCAAGATCAACAATGTGAAAAGAATTCAGGGGAATGTACAGAGAAACATCAATCTCTGCTTTTTCATGCGCAAGAGAATTTTAATCCTTGTGATGTGTCTCACTGACAACCTTAGACACTGAAGTTGGCTAACCATGTGTCCCTACAGTCTCTCTCAGATGTCTCAGCCTTGACCAGGAGAGATGTCCGATAGGGCTGGGAAGAGAGCAAATTCCAAAGCTGGTTGAATTTTTATCATTGGTACATTTCTTTTAAGGGAAAAATTGCCTTTTTGACCAAAATAAACATTGTTGTGGAAAATTTAATTGTTTTTTTCAATTAAAAATGAATTGAAATTTTTGGTAAGAATTTTCATTTTCCAGTTTGGCTTTCAGGACAAATTTTTGCTTTTTGAAAATGAATTTTAAATTTTTTTTTTTTACCAAAAATGGTTTTCAAAATGAAGAATTCTTAGCTTTCCGGTTTGGATTTTTCATAAAATAACAGCCATAAAAACCTTAAGAGATTTGTGGGAAATTAACAAAAAAAAATTTCAAAATATCCCATGAAAAATCATGATAATTTTTTTGGCCAGCTCTAGCTAATTTTCTCTGGCCATTCAAGCCCCAGTTCAGTAAAGTACTTAAGCACATGAAAAACTTTAAGCACTTTAGTAATCCTATTGAAGTCAATGGGCTCAATTCTCCCCTGCATCTGAGCTCGGGTTAGTGCATGTAGACATGGTCCCAGCTTTAGTTAGAACAGCTGAGGGGTTGGTCTAATTTACACCAGTGGAGAATCAGCTCTACTCCTTTTGGCCTTGGAATCTATGCTCCTGCCCCACCACTGCCATATCCATCCCTTTCCCAGCACCCCCCATACGGGGTTTGGAGACCAACTTAGCACAGGTGCCAGTTTCACTGCTTCTGTTGAGCTTAGGGTGATCAGATGACAAGAACAAAATATTGGGACACATGAGGGGCCGCCACTGAAGCAAAAAAAAAAAAAAAAAAAAAAGCCCGAGTGCCGCCAGAGTGGAAAACATACATCAGTCAGGATGCGGGACAAACAACTAAATATCGGGACAGTCCCAATTTTATCAGGAGTTCTGGTCACCCTAGTTGAGCTGATACTTGTGAGCTGTTCTCCTCTGCAAGAGGAATTCTCCAATGACACTTTTTGGCCGGTATTGATCCACTTTGCCCCACCTGAGTGGCCAAAGGAGACTGGAGATTGTGACCCAATGAGACTACTCCCAGGCTTAAAGTTATACATGTATTTAAGCACCTTGCTGAATCGGTGCCTCAGTCCTTGGCTTCTCCATGAGTTTGCCAACAAAAGGGGCTGATTGCGGAGCTGACTGTTGTGCTGTAGACACCTTCCACTGGTCTGAGACTCACTGCATACAAGCCACAGATCCGTGGAAACAACTCCTTTTTGTATTTTAATACTTATGGATGTAAGAGACTAAAAGCTCTGGATCTGAGCCCCAGCACCAACCTCAGCTGTTCCAGTCTTTGGTCTCTCTCTCTCTTGAGCAAAGATTGCCAGTTGGGTGATTATAATTATATACTGTATTTTCATTTGAGCTGATTACTTGAGCCTCACATGAGCTATTGGGCTGATCTTTCTCTGCTGGTATAAAAATGAAAAGACAAGACAACCATTCTCAAATGTTAATGATGGATTAAAGCTCCCTGTCTCAATTTCTACAGAGGACAGAGAGCATTGTAACTGGCACTGTTTTTTATTGCTTATACCCCATGGAGATGCCGATAACAAATATTTTTACAATAGAGTTTTACATGCTGAAATCTTCTGCTAAACCTCTTGTTAACAATCTCCTGCTATTCATTAATGCTTCCCCACAGCATTCTCTCTCCTCTGTCAATTAAGAACTCCAATTTTCATCACTTTAACCAAATGACATCTGTTGCTTTGCTTCTTCAAATCTTCATTTACCACTCCCTGTCTAAGCAAAAGCCAGAGAGATGTACAATCTGAAATCTACGGCTTGATTCTGTTCTCACATCAGTTTTTGCACCTATTGACACAAGAGGAGTTACTCCTGATTTGCTGTTGTGTAAGGCCAAGATCCAGCCCTATCTTAAAAATCTAAATACACACACACAAATAAATTCTGTATTTTTCATTGAACCTCAGCTGTTTCCTGTGCCATTTTTTCTCAAAAGCCCCTCCTGCATCTCGTTCCCACAGTTGTCATCTTGTTCCAGAATAGAGAAACAGAAAAGGATTTGGGGTGTGTCACCTGTGAAATTAACTTGAGCTTCCCCAGTTGCCTACTGGATAGGGACTCAGGAGACCTGTGTTGTTCTTCCCGGCTCTGCCACTGGCCTGCTAGGTGACCGTGGGCAAGTCAGGTTACCTTCTGCATTTCTGTTTTCCTGTCTGTAAAATGGGGATAATAATAGCGACCTTTTCTGAAAAGCACTTTGAGATCTGCTGATTAAAAGTGCTATACATGACATAGAAGATATTAAACAGAGGGGTCTTTAATTTCATCCCTTAACTTTCCTTTCATCTGCAGTATTTTGAGAAGTTTGTCTTCTTTAAAAAGAAGGGTTTAATTACTGGCATTTAAAAATGCAGCTGCAAAGCACTGAAGGGCTGCCTTGAAGCCAGATAAAGATGTGCAACCTCCATTTAGGTCCTGACTAAGGATGCTGATGGTTTCAGCTACTGGAAATACCAGAAGCAATATGGCCAACATTGTTTGTGCCATTTTACGTGTGCTGGTGCTTTGTGGCCAGAGTATACAATCCAGGGGATTGCTTCTTGTATTCAGGTCAGAGTGGCTGTGACCGGGGTTTTTTTACCTTTCTGTGCAGCACGGAGTGCAGGTCACTTGCCAAGATCATCTGAGTATATCTCATTTAATCCATTCCATGCCACTGCGGAGGCCTTGGGCACTGGTGCACCTCGGGCCCGTCTGTTCTCTGCTGGTGGCACATTGTAATTTAATCTCCTGTGGACTGTAATACTTTAGACTAATTTTGATTGTTGGGATTAGTGCGCAGGTGCTGTGTGCTATTAGTGGTCTGTGATGTACAGGAGGTCAGACTAGATGATCTGGTGGTTTCTTCTGACCCTAAACTCTGTGACTCTGTTAATCCGGATTTGAGAGCATTACCCTACTGACAACCCTGGCCATCCATACAAGAGTGCGTGTGTGTCAACTCCGGCCATCCGTGTGTGTGTGTGTGTGTGTGTGTGTGTGTGTGTGTGTGCGTGTGTGTGTGAGAGAGAGAGAGAGTGAGAGACAGAGATCAATTTCAGTGGGAGTTGGATGGCTAAATACTCTAGAGGGCTTTGAAGATCTTACCCATATTATGTATGTTCCTTGTGTGAAGCTAGCTGAAAACTTGTATGTAAAGCTACTGTCTCAATCATCAGATTAAGTCTATTCCAGTCAAAACTGTATTCCTAGGGAAGAGTCTCATCCCCCTCCACACCCTTAATGTTGGGTAAAAGGGCTGGGGTGGTGTTGAGGACCCATAAAATCTCTGTATTGAATTCTTCTGGAGAATTCTTCTGGTGCAAACAATATGGAAAATAGCCATAAGACTGTCTTCTGAGCACCTCCTCACAAGCGCTGGCACAGAGGGCGTGCAGGGAGGAGCAGAGCTGAAGGTGGGAAGGGCATGTTGGGAGTGGGGTCACAACACTTAATGCTGCAGGGATTCTGGGCAGTGCTGCAGTCCATAGGCAATTGGGGATAGGTTGCTTAGATAGCCACCCAAGATGGTCTATGTTGCTCTTGGGGCTGCAGAGCAGCCAAGGATCAAGAAGGTGCAAAGGTGGCATAACGCTACCTAATCACTCCTTTCAAGAGGCGCAGCACAGAATGTCGTCCCTTGTTCTTGTGGTCAGGCCTAGTGATGAGAGAATATGGCCAGGAGGCAGAAATTCTTGGTTCTGTCACCCGCCCTTCCGCTGACTTGCTGTGGGATCCTGGACGATACATTTAAGGCCTTTTTTTCTGATTTTACTTACATCAGTGTAAATCAGAAGTAACTCGACTGAAGTCAATGATGTAATGCTGAGTTTAATCATGCTGAATATTCTATTACAGCACAGGTCTGGCTATTGAATTCAAGAGGTGTTCTTGTGAGGTAAAGTGTTATTCAGTACAAGTAAGGGTATAACAATTTGGCCAATTTTGTCTGAGATTCGCCATCTTTAAAATAGGGATATTAGCCTATTTATGCTTATTTGTCTGATAAGGAGTTCTGTGAGTCTTAATTTATCAATATTTGTAAAGGCCTTTGAGTTCAAATATTATCTTGAAAAACCTGAATGTTAAAAAAGTCCTATTTTAGTAATCTGTAATAAAGATTAAAGTTTACCATGACAATAAAGTGTCTTTTATTTTAATTAAGATTTAAGTTGTATAATATTCTTTTGTTCCCTCCTAGCTGACTGACCGCAACAGCTTGCCAAGAAATTTCATTAAGGTAGCGAGATCTAATACATTTATAAGCTCTGAGCTTTTTGGATCTGTGGGACTGCCTCTGAGTATTGGTGGTGGCTGTTTGGTACACTGGTGGATCTTTCTTTCAGAGGCTCATGTTGGCAATTTCCATTTTTAATCATCTGAATGTATTAAATGCACTCCTGATTATTTGTAACTTCTGCTCTGCACTGGTAATAAAGATATGGGTAAGTCTGTCAAAACTCAGACTGTACTATCAAAAATTACTATTCAAATCAAAGCCATTTGCCAGTGCGAGGAGCTCACAGCTAAATGGCTTCTGGACCAATGTGTGTCTGGAATAATAGCAAAAGCTTTCAAACTAAATCTTCCATTTAATTACCCAGATGCAAACAACTGATGGTTGAGTGTCAAAATTGAGGCAATTTCAATTACTAGAACAATTATGGTGCAGTGAATTGCTGCCAGTAGGTGATGAAGTATATACACCACAGCAACAGGCAGGTGACTTAGATAATGTATTGTACTACTGTCCAGAAGCACATTGCCCGCACCCTAAATTAACACTTTGAATAATCGACAGGCCTTCCTCAGTAAATTGCACCTAGACACTGCAGATGACAACATGTGTTTCCAGCTTCTGGTATCTTCCACCCTCCTTTCAGCTGTCAAATTTGAAGGAACTCGCCCCCCACCCCCCCGCTAGACTGCCCAGTTTTTCACCAGCCTCACTTGTCTAATCTGCTTCCTAACCTGTGTCCCCAGATATGAGCTCATTCCTACCTCCTCCCAAGTTTCAGGGATCTTTGCACTACAACATAGACATGTTCTTTCACCCTCTTTTCTACCTAACCCTAATTCTACCTGTCATCCTCACACACACTGAACTCTGGCCCCAGTTCCACCAACCTCCTATATGTTGGTTCCCACCCAGCTGTACAACCCAACCTCCCCCCAGCTGCCTCCTTTACCTACCTGCACAAGAGCCTGAGCTAATCAGCTTCTGATTTACCCCCACCTCCCCTACTTCCTCCACAACTGAAATCAGAGTGGTTCCATATACCCAGCCAATCAGGATTCCAGCACTCAGAATGCTAACTTTCCACGTGTCTCCTACCTGAAGCCTATGTGGCGTTCTAGACCTTTAGAGTGAAGCCAAAATAACCAGAGTGAAATTAGCCCCTATGGAGAGGCCAGGGCCTATTGAGCAATAAAGTCCCTTAAGCGTTTAAATGGTCCAGATGTCTTGTCCTGCCTCACTGGATGGGGTGAATTTCACCTTAAATATTTAAATTAGACAAAAATCAAACCCTGAGCTGTTGGGAGAGTGGAGCGGACACTAAAAATGGAAATTGTCCATCTCTCTAGAGGTTGGGATGCTGGTGTGACTTGTACATGCTTTAGATGCAAATCTTTTACAAATCTTTTTATATTGCAACTGTTTGAGTTTATAGCAGATCTAAGGATCCTTTCCATTTAGTTTTACTGCATGCTAAGATATAATTTCCTCTAAAGCTCTGTTGCATAACAGGTGTAATACAGTTATGACGTTATGACCTCTGGGTATCATTTAAAAGTGATCAAAAATCTTGGCTACCCTCCAAGTTCAGGAATCTGCATTTCTCCTGAAAGAATAGATGACACCACTAATGCCAATAACAGTTCAAGAAAATGTTGTGTTTTAGTGGCCTCTTCTATTCTTGCAAGGAAAACTCAGAGCCTTGAATGCAAGGCTTAGCAGGTAAGTCAAAAGTAAATGAATCTCAGCTATTTTGTTTTAAAATATCATGCTCTGTGCATAATTGGTTTGTGGTTTTGGATCTTAAATATACTTTGTGTGTGTGTAAGATTTCCCATTCACCTTTCATAATGCTTCTGCTCAGAACTTACAACAGTCTGAATATCATTTTCCTATGTAAAAGCTCTGCTGTTCTGTTTAAAATGAATGCTAGTGGACTAAAGGCCATGTTCTGATCTTACACCAATTTTACACCCTTCCCAGGCTGTTGGCTTTATGGAGTTACTCCTGATTTACATGGAGGGGAGGGGATAAATGAAAGCATAATCAGACCCTGTGTCTGTCAGGTTGCCATAGAAAAGTTCTTTTCATATGGGGGGGGGGAGGGAAACCTCCTGATGTAGTGGCTCACCTTGCCAGGCAATGAGCTGAGCCCACCAGTATAACATGCAATCTGCTGTCTCTCTAACTCACCATCAAGAAGTTAAAATGGTTGAAAGGTGAAGCTTATAGTGCAGTGTCTAAAAATTATGACCCACTGGGATTACCAGAGTCCGTGACATTGTCTGCAGTTGTCCACTCAGTGCTTCCCAATCCCCTCCTGAATGGACTCCACTGACAGTAAATAAAAACTCCAGACACGCAAGTTATCATTAGAAGATGCTCTTGAACAGCGCTGGGCTTCACAAGAGTGATGCTTCTTTCTGTTTTCCATGCAAATGGGACTAGCAAATGCCAGCTTTGACAGACTGTGGGAAGGTAAAAACAAAAAAAAAATTACCCAGGAGGAAAACAAACAAAAACAGACAATCTGACAGAGGAAACCTAGGGAAAAGGCTCTAATATATCAGTAGCATGAGGATACAAATGGAGAATCTATTTTTTTTTCTCCTGTAGAGATCTTCAGCTATTTCAGTTGATGACAAAGGAGAGAATAGTATTTTCAATTAATGAGCACTTATATAAGCTCTGTTCTGAATGCTAATTCATTGATTATTGGAAGCTGACAATGTCATTTTCTAATATTCCTGGGTTATTTTAGAACATAATTCTAATGTAAATAGTTCCATAGCTTTACTAATCTTATACATAATGCTGAGAAAGATCTGGGTGGCCATCAAGCAAATTTGGGTCTTTCTCTCTTTAACTTTAATATAGGAATGACCCATTTTATTATATCCTAGTGTATAGGAATTAGGTCCTATTTGTTCTGTTTTTTCCATCCTCTCCAGCAGAAATTAGCCTAAAGTGTAACTAAAAAGATAATTTGTCTAACTTGCCTGAAAGTTCTTATCTGCATAGTTGGTTCACTATAGCTATAGGACTGACCAGACAGAAAGAAAAAGGAAAATAAATGTTTTTGCTTATTACCCTAACCTTAAAATAGCAACATAAACATCATCCATCTTCTCATGCTATTTGTAACAGGTCACAATTTATTCTTTCTGCTAGAAAGAATAATAGGCTTTGATTCAAACTTCAGGTGTGTGATAATGGTTTTTAAAAGTTTATTATTAGAATTGATTGAAATTTGTCAAAAATTTGAGATTTTTTTAACAAAAACTGAAATTTTGTGAAAAATGTTCCCTATTTTTTCCACTCAGTTCAACTTATTATTCTATTAATGATTAGATCTATATTCTAGAAGAGAGAGAAACTTATGGCGTTAGTCAGTTTTCATTAAGGTCTAACTCCATACCCACTTTTACTGAAGTGAATGCGTAAAATACCCATTGATTTAAGCGGGCGCAAAGTTGGACTCATTTCCTCCATTAAGGCTTAAACTGAGTAACAACCATGTATAAATCTCAAGATCTGGCCTGTTAGAAGTCTTTTTCTGACTCAAGACATTAGGATTAATTAAACAATAAAAGATGTTGTATGATCATTCCCAGAGAATAAGTAAATAACTGCACTGGGGGAACCTTTGATGGGCTGTCAATGATGGAGGTGTCTGACATGAAAGTGAATGTGTTTAGGAAGCAGTGGTTTGGTGTGTATGCTCCATTGTTCTCTGAGTCTCATAGTTTTGGAGAAATCTATTGTAATGGGTGCAAATGTAACATCATGCCTATGAGTCGGTTGGCAGTAGTGCAGATTGACACTGAGTAATTGATGGACACTCTGTTTGACTACAATGGGAGTTGGATTGGAGCTAGGTGAGACCTTGCACTTCAGTGATATTATGTGCCTGATCTTTGTGTACCAAGAAAGCCAATGGGAAGTACTGTGTACAAAAAAGGAAAGCAGGATTAGGCCTTAGATTAGTGTGTGCTTTAGGATGTATCTTGTTCTTTAAGGACTTGCTCCTGCTCCCATTAAAAGCAGGACTGACTCCTAACTAAGTTGAGTGGTATGAAGCTTTTCATCGTATGAAGGATTTTCTTTCACGAGACTTGTAAAACGACTTTACTGAACAGTGATTTACTAAAGACCTGCTGCCTGGCAACTAAGATCATCTCCAAACGGTGATGGAGAACAGAGGTGATCAGCAATGGTGCTTTTAAATGCCATTCTGATGAGAAAATTAATTTAGGAGTCACTTCCATCTCAGTAATGAAAATTGGGCAAGGGAATAAGGGATTTCATTTTGTGAGTGAACTAACAATGCAAATATCAGGATTTTTAATTTAGGTTTAAATGGCATAATAGTTTCTCATTTTGATGCATCATTAGTCATATTGCTTGTTAATGAGGGATTCACATTTTTCCTTGGTTAGCTTTAGACCGTGATAGCGAAGTCAGATGAATGTGTAAATGTTTATGAATGTCTGTGAGGTAATTGCACCAGCTTTTCTTCTGCAACCAGGAAAAAAACAGACTTTTTCCGTCATATAAATAATGGTGCTGAGATGTGTTTTATGGGCTGTTGGAGGAAACTAGTTTTCATAGAACAAGTTACATTTTGAAACAAATTTTCTTTTAAAGAAAATTGTAGTAGGAAACGAAAACTGTTTAGTGCTCATGAGAGGGACTGGAGCAACAGCACTGAAAGTGTAGCCCAAATAGGTCAAGATTTTCTACTCTGCCCCACTAATGTGCCTTACCCATGACTGAGGTGGTTAAGTTTCTTTACTTCAAAGAGATGTTTGTATCCTGTGAAGAGAGAATTTGCTCAGACAGCACAGGGTTGTGCTTTAGAACCAGAGGTCTGCTGACTTCACATTTGCACTGATTTCAATGGGAGCTGGATTGGCCACTAGTATAGAAATGGATTTCTCCAAAACTATGAGACTCAGAGAACAATGGAGCAACAAGGAGCATGAAGGCCCATTCACTGCTTCCTGAACACATTCATTTTCATATTGGACACTTCCGATGCTGACAGCCCATTGAAGGTTCTCTCACTGGTTTGTTCCATTTTTCTTTATCTAAAGGCCTGATTCAGTGTAGACTGAATTCGGTGGGCATCTTTACATTGATCTCCAGGGCATTGGATCAGACTCATGAACAGCAACCAAGCCTTGTCTAAACACAGAAGTTGCACCAGTTCGAATAAAATTGGTTTTAAAACTGATTTAGTTAAACAAATGCAAACCCCTGTGTGGAGTCTTGGTTTTATTGGTTTAATTTGTGCCTGTAAATTTACCAACACAAACTAAACTGCTATAAACCAGGTTGAAACCAGAATAGTGTCCATGCTGGGGTTTGCACCAATCTCTTTAATCAGTGTAAAATCACATCTTTAGCTAAATCAGTGCAACCTTGAGTGTAAACCAGGCAAAGGTGTGGTTGCCTTAAATTGTTTGGCAAGACGGATTGTCACAGGGCAGCTGGTACCTTTAAGTGAAGCATGCCCAGCTCTCCTGCACCAGAACAGATGTCCCCAATTTGGCCAATAAAGGGGGTGAGGCAGCACCTGGGGCCATAAAGGATCAGGGAGAATTGGAAGTCAGAAGAGCAGCAAGAGGGGTTTACTGTTTGATCTTCCCCAAGCTAGAGAGAGCTTGGGTCAGAGGGCTGAAGGCAGAAAAGGGCGTTATCTGCTAACTCCCAAGCTGGAGAGCCACGGACCAGAGAGGGCTGAACAGGGGAGCAGAAGAGGAGCTTTCCTGCTGATGTCGCCATGCTGCAGAGTGGGAGCCAGAGGGCTGAAGGCAGGAGATCAGCAGAGGGGGTAGCCTGCTGGCTTCCAAGTAGGGTTGCCAGCATTCTAATTGCAGAAAACCAAACACCCTTTCCCTTCCCCTTCTCCAAGGCCCCCCTCCTGCTCACTCCATCCCCCCTCCCCCTGTCATTCGCTCTCCCCCACCCTTGCTCACTCGCTCAGTTTCAGCAGGCTGGGGCAGGGGATTTGTGGTTCAGGAGGGGGTGAGGACTCCGGCTGGGAGTGTGGGCTCTGGGGTGGGGCCAGGGATGAGGGGTTTGGGGTGCAGGAGGGGATGGGGGGTGGGGCCCAGAGGTTCGGAGTGTGGGAGGGGGTTCCAGGATGGGGAAGGGGATTGGTGTGTGGGAGGGGGTACGGGCTCCGGGAGTGGACTTGGGGGTGCAGGTGCTGGGGTGGGGTCAGAAATGAGGGATTAAGGATGCAGGAGGGGGCTCTGGGCTGGAGTGCAGGGGTGTGAGGGCTCCGAGCTGGGAGTGCAGACCCTGGAGTGGGGCTGGGGATGATGGGGTTGGGGTGCAGGAGGTGGCTCAGGGCTGGGGCAGGAGGGTGGAGTGCTGGAGGGAGTACGGGCTCCAGTTTGGATGTGGGAGGGGGTTCTGAGCTGGGCAGGGGGTTAGGGCGCGGGAGAGGGGTCAGGATGTGGGTTCCGGGCAGCGCTGACCTCAGGTGGCTCCTAGGAGCTGGAGGGATGGCCAGGGTCTCCGCATGCTGCCCCCGCAGCTCCCATTGGCTGTGGTTCCCCCCTGGCCTCCCCTCTGCCTAGGAGCCAGAGGGACATGCTGGCTGCTTCCCGGGAGCCAGGCACGGAGCCTGCCTGCCCCGCTGGAAGGGCTGGGGTTGCTGCCTGGCAGAAGGACAGGAGAGGACTGAAGAAGAGCCCAGATGTGGTGGACGATGCTGCAGTATGGTATGTGTCATGGTGATGAACTAGAAGTTGTGGGATCTTAATTACTATATGCACTAAGGGGCGATACATGGACTATGTTTTGGGACTTTTGTACAGATACATGCACTGTGTTTTTCTGATAAACCAGCTCCAGGAGGGGTATTATTGAGCTAAGAGAGCCTTTTGTGGAGTGCTTAGGGGCCCGAAAGGGGAAGTGGGATACTAACCCTGGCATTAGAGCACCCAGCCGCAAGGGGGCACTCAGGGATAAGGGGGATTTATTCACAGGGATATTTTGAATTTGCTGTCAGTGCAACCTATAATGTGCTAGAGAAAATGAACACTCGGTCCAAAGTACCAGGACCTTTCTCAATGGGAACAACTCATCTTGTGGCAGGAGAGCAAGATGCTGAAAGATGGAAATAAATAGCCACAAACTGCCCATCTCTATCCATATTCTCCCAGTCCCTTCCATGTTTGTGTCAGAAAGTGGCATGTTTCTATCAGTGCAGTTTGTAAGATTCCAATGCAGCAGAATTACATGTTGGGCCGTGCACTCTAATCCCCAGAAAGGCATGCATTGTCCTTCTCGAATGGAGCATTATGGATAAGAGCCTATGCATCTGTGATCACTCTAGCACATAGCAAGGACTTTAAAATTCCTTGCTGTACTATTTGCCTTTGTTGTTCATGTGCATGCACATATGCGTGCGTTCGACTCAGATGCAGGAGGGAACAGTACACCATGCCCAGAAATATCAAGGCAAAATGGAGGTCAATGGTAGATAACACAATGATGGGATCCAGCATTGAGACTGCTGGAGCCACATGTTCATATGTGATAGGTGAGGTGCAGGTTGTAGCTTGCACAGCCAGCCAGGACAAATCCTCTGTTTCAATATAATCAGCCAAGAAATGATTACACATTAGACCCGTGGGACATTGTCATTAAACGAAGGTGTCTAGTCATCAGATTTGCATGGACTTATCCAACCCTTCTCCCCAAATACCTTCATCCCCAAACTTCCCCCATAAAAAGCCCAGGCATTTATACAGTGAAGTAAATCTTGCCCTCAGTTCCAAGTACATTTTACCTGCAAGAGTGAGCTACATTTCAAAACTTTGACTCTTCACTTGTGAAATGCAAAAGTTGGGAAAACAAGACAATAATCACTTCTGATGCCATCTTACAATTCCAAGGAAAGTGTCAATGCGCAATCTGTGCAAATCATTCTATGGCAACTGATTGCAAAGGGATAAAACACTTCTAGCAGGTTAAACTATGTGGCGGTAATATCCAGTTCTTTAGGATGACTGCCATGAAGACTAGTCATCTCTGCACAGCTTGTAAAAGGAATAGGGTTAGCGGGCTGTAGCTGTGAACTCATTAGATCACACTGGATCTTTTTAGAATAATATAGTATTTGAGAGCTGAGAAACAGATCACTGCAAGAAAAAAATCTCTACCGTCGATGATGGGAGAATGGTGTATGTGCTCTAAGGGAACCAAACTCTTCTGCTGTAAAATGGGACCAATCAGTGGAAGTACACCCATCACCAATGCTGCAGCGACAAGAGTTCTAAAGGTTTTGGCTATGGTCAACCCCTGGGATTACTGGGGTGTTTTTTTGTCTGAACAGTTGAGCTGATTTATGAGACATTCCATTAAATTTTATTGCACCAATGCTTTTTCTTTAGTTCTTTTGAAGTGGAAAATACCATTTTTGCAGCAAATGCAAGTCAAAACTCTTAATGGAGCATAAAAATCCCAAAGGTCATGCTTTTATAGCTTTAAAATGGAGGCCAATGCATTGCTTGATGCTCTTGAAATACATACAGTTAATGGCATGTTTATGGTAAAAAAATGATATAATCCCAGATCCTTCATTTCATCCTCAGGTATACTGGATCTTTTAAAAACAATTCTGCTGGTTCTAAGGGTATCTCATTTCAGATTCACCAAGTGAGGGAACTAGACAGAGACTCCCTCGTAAGGAGACCATTATAATACATGATCATTTTATGGTCATTGTGGGTATTATTTTCCATAGAATGTGTGTGATTTATAACATTTATTTGTATGGCATGTAGAATATTTATTCAAGACTCTGTGTGTACAAGAAATTCTTAGCCAAACAAGAGATGGTGTCACTTACATGCGAGAGCTTTCATAAATGAGAATGTCAATATTTAAAAACTCTTATTACTCTCCAATTGCCAATTGGAATATCCAATGTAGTCTTAAAAGGAAAGCTAGAAAATGGTTTCTGGTGTATTCTGATTGGTGCATGCTACTTTTCTTTTAATAATATATTTTTATTTTGCAGGAATGAGGTCAGAGTTCACGTGAATAATTTTCCCATCTGCATATTAATGTGTTGTTTTTTTTTTAGTGATCTGAAATTTAGATGAACTTGGGCAAAATAAAATATCTGCCCAGTCTATCTGTGAATGCTTAATCTCCAACCACTTGACAATGTTTTTCCAGAATTGAGGAAAGGAAAAGCATTTTAACTATGATGGTCATTTTAACCGTTATTTCAGGGAAAAGTTATTATGGGAACAGGCCACAGAATAGAAATGGTCACAAGGAAAAGCTAATAAAGAATTCTAAGCAGAATGAGCATTATTTTCCTTCCTCTGGTTAATACAGATTGTCCTATTTTCTCTCTTTGTCTTTGCAGCAATCTAGCTCTGGGGATTTGAGGACTCTAAGAAAAGGGTTATCCCCGTACCACTCTGAGTCACAGCTGTCATCACTGCCGCAGTATCAGGATGCCATGCAAAATGTAAGAGCCATTTAGCTACCTGGTGTATTTATACAAACAAGAATCTTAAATTTCTGAGAAGAGAGAGAGCCTGAGCTCAGGCATGAATGCAGATATCTGGCAGGTTGATAGGTCGTCCCTTCAGAACCAAATTCTACCCTGAAATCAATGGTGTGAAACAGAATAAAATCTGGCCCTTTATCACAAGATTTATTCAATTTTACAGGTTGCAGATTTCCAGAGACGCAGGAAAGTCTGGAAACATTGATCTTAACCCATGAAATGTTGAGCTCAGGATTTTTCTAGTTGAGGTTTCTCAGATAACTCAGAAACCTGTCACTAAGTGCCTATCTGAAAACAAAGGGGGGTCCAATCGAATCTGATGCTTCTTTTCTTAAACTCTTATGGTCCATGTCAAAAAATCTGACGTTGGATAAGACAAAAGATGTTGCCGGGTTTCTAACAATTAGTAGTCAGGATCTGTTGTGCTCAAGTTCTTGGTGCTTTCTGTTTACCCTATGCTCTTCTGTACAGCAAGTAAGTTTATATAACAAGATGGCCCTGCTCTGCTTCCTCTAAAATGACAAAGGAGGTGAAAAGTCTTGAGTTTGCTAAACAATATGCTGTTATTTTCCTGGCTCCTCCTTTCAGTCCCACAACACCCACTAATTATTGTGCAAAATGTAGCTGATGAGAACATACCAAACCATCCTTTATGCTCATCTTCCAAAAAGATGGAGGCACCTCTGAATGTTATACTTGTTCAATTATATCGCGGTGAGGATTACTCAGCACGGGGAGCCCTGGTGGTGTCCAGACACATGCTGGCAGTAAAGCGATATGAAATTGATCCAGGGTCTGATTCGGACATTGTGCTGATCATAGCTTTGAGTGCTCATTACTTTTCAGGATTCATACATTCCAAGTCGACAAAGGACCATTGTAAGCATCTAGTTTGACCTCCTGTATAACATAGGCCATAGAACTTCTCCAAAAATAATTCCTAGAGCATAACCTTTAGAAAAACATCAAGTCTTGATTTTAAAATTGTCAGTGATGGAGAATCCACCATGACTCTTGGTTAATTGTTCCAGTAGTTGATTACCTTCACTGTTAAAATTTTATGTCTTATTTCCAAGCTGAATTTGACTAGCTTCAACTTCCAGACAGTGGATTGTGTTATATATCTTTCTCTGTTAGACTGAAGAGCCTATTATTAAATATTTGTTTCCCATGTAGGTTCTTATAGACTATAACCAAGTCATCTCTTAATCTTCTCTTTGTTAAGCTAAATAGATTGAGCTCCCTGAGTCTGTTGCTACAAGGCAGGTTTTCTAATCCTTTAATCGTTCGTGTGGCTCTTCTCTGAATCCTCTCCAATGTATCGACATCCTTCTTCAGTTGTTGACACCAGAACTGCACACAGTATTCCATCAGTGGTCTCACCATTGCCAAATACAGAGGTAAAATAACCTCTAGTCCCACTCAAGATTCTCCAGTCTATGCATCCAAGGATTCTATGAGAGTTGGAGTTTGGGAGGCAGGAGTCTGGGGAGTCTCCTAGATTTTTTTATGGACACCGTTAAGTTTTTTATGGATTTTCTATTATATATTCTGTCTATTCCTGCATAGGGAGGCTGGGATGGGGATTTTAAAATATATATATATATAAATCAGTTTAAAAAGAATAAATAATAACTACTCCAGGTACTGGCTTGCTGTATAATAAGGTGGCTGAGGCACAGGTCTGGGAGTCAGGAAATCTGGGTTCTCTTCCAGACGCTCTCTCCTGTGTGAATTTGTGCAAGTTATTTCACCTCTCTGTGCCTCCATTTCCTCAGCTATAAAAGAGGAGAAATAATTACCAACTCCATGGAGGTGTTTTTAAGGCTTAATTCTTTGCTTAAGGAGCTTTTGACGGACTATGTTACATAAGTGCAAGGCATTATTATTTAATTTTTGGAATGCTATTTCATTTGTTAAGGGATTGCTCAAGAGTTCATCTGTTATGGTCAGATGTCTTCTCCAGAATTAATCTAATAATGAATTAGGATTGTGAGATGTAATTTGAGTTGCCCATACGTGGTAACTCCTCATGTCTGTCTTTTTTTTAAATTGATAGTATAAATATGCCTAATCGTTGTGTTCCTTTAATACTCTGCTGAACAAACGTTTGCCTCTTAGGGATGGGGCAGAAGATATCATGGCATTTAAGCAATTCAGTTTCTAACGGTGTGAAATCTCACTTGCAGGTTTTTGGTGTATGAGCTTTCACTGAGTCAGGTGTTTGTACCAAAGCTAAAGATAAACTCTAGGGGCGAGGTGCTGCACAGAACTCACAACCCAAAGGGATGGAGAGCTAAGATGGCTTTTGCTCCTCAGCACTGTCCTAGTTTACACAGCTCTGGGGGTCTGTCTAAGTTACAGCAGCCTCCTGCAACTCCCCTAGGGATGCAGCACTTCCCAGAATCTCTGCAGCACTGCATGCTATGGCCCCACCCCAACACAACCCTCCCACCTAAAGCTCCACTCCAGGTACGTCCTCAATGGCCTTCTTCCACAATGGAATCCTCCATTGGCAGAACCCAGGGCTTTGGAGTAACTTTACACCACCCTGGCCCTTTTATCCAGAGTAAAGGGGCCAGAGCAGGGAGAAGGTTCTCAGTCTAGAGATTTTGAAGTATGCTAAATAGCTCTTGTAATGGGTCAGCATAATAGTTTATTCCTGTAAATAAAACCCAATCTGTGACAATAATGCTTAACATGGGTGGACTATCTCTGCTGGGCTGACAAATTATAGCAGGCAAAGTGCCAGTGTATTGTTGGGATTGGCGAATAGGAAACTTTAAGGATCCTATTTAAATTGGTGGAAGCAGGAAGCTACTTTTTGGTGTTGTCTCTTTGGGGAGATTGAGAAAGGGCCCTGTAAAACTAATACGCCACTACAAGAGAGGCCCATGCTTATAACTATCAACCCCCAATGTATGGCTTTGAACCTTTAGACCACACTTGGGTCAGGTTTTCAAGTTTTTCTTCAGAACCATAAGGCTAGAAACATCCTTTTTTTTTTTTTTAAAGTAAGTGGAGATTCTCACATCCACATGAGTCCAGCAGCTGGGGTTTTAAGAAAAACACAATTTTTTCTGATACTAGTAATAAAAACGCAAGAGTTGGCAACACTGGGAAATCTTCTAATTGTAAGCTGGAGGCAGGAGAGAAGTGGTGGTGCTTTTCCAAGCTCTGCTCATCAAAGAAGCTGTGCCTACTCTCAGCAGATTGTGCAGCTATTCAGAATGACTATGCATGGTCTCTGTGCGCCGTTGGGCTCCTTGCAGAGGGTGGGGCAAGGAGGGGAAGAGTAAGTGGTGCTCTCCAGGATGCCAACCACTATGGCACCAAGATGAGACCTCACTCATTTTTGCGACCAGATTGTGACCTTCCCTTTCCTTTCTTACCTGGGGACAAAAGAATTAACAATATTACATTGAAATTATAATCACTGGGCATCTGAGTTCACACCTCACTGAGATGAATGGGGCAGTCCACACCCCTCAGAGCTCTTGTTCTATGCCTTTTGCAGACTCATCTCTGTTTCAGGTTCGTTTAGTTCCCATTTTGTTAAGGTTTTCTTTGCAGCCATAACAGCTAGGCTTGCTTTTTATTAAAATGAAAGCTGAGATCCTGGAGACCAAGAAAGTAGTTTTAGAAAAGTGCCGGTACGGCATACAGAGCATGTATTGGCTGTTTCTGAGCCTTGAATATAAGATTCTGGATGCAGTTCTCACCTTTTAAATAAGAGAACACTGCTTCAGAGCTCTGTAGCATGAGTGCACAGCACTCAAGCATCCAGGCCTCTTTCATATTGCTTTTTACAAATGAATACCTAAGAAAAGAAGAAGAGGTAACTTAATACCAGTCTAGACTCACATTCCTACAAATTCAGGTGTCTTTACTCCAGCAACTTCAAACCCCAATTTAGAGGGGCCAGTCATTGGGGTTTGCTATGTTTTTTACAGCCTTCTCAGAGGTATCATCTTGCTATTCAGAGCAAATGCTACAGTAATAAAAAGGACTCATCCCTCTGTAATGGGGTACACTCACCTCTCATGAGCACCCCATGGCCAAGTGTGTGTGCCTGCACTCTTTCTCTCAGATTGTCCCTGCTCTGGGATAGAGCAGTGCCCCAGGGCTCCCTCCCTAAAAAATGTCTTCACCCTCTTGGGCTTCCTGGCTACAGCTCTCCAGCTGGGCCACTATAGTTCAGTTTCCTCTCTGGAGTGCCTCAGTGGCTAGGGCACTTCCCTGTGGCCTCGCACCATCTTCACCCTTACCTCAGGGCCTTCTCTTAATGGAGTCCCAGCAACCAGCTCAAGGCTCCTTCTCGCTCTCCCCGACTTCTGGCAGTGCTGCCCTGTCCAGGGTTCTGTAGCTCCATCAGCCAGCCACACTTCTACAGCTCCAGCAAGGAATTGAACTCCTGCTGGCCCTGAAGCTCTTCTTATACTAGGCTTCTGGACCCTGATTGGTTGTGGGACACAGCCACTTGAGGCAGCTTAGAGGACCCTCTCCACTGCCCTTTATTGGGGTGGGGTGTGGCAGGGCCATGCGGCCTCCAGAAGGGGGTCTCAGAGGGTCTGGTATACCCCGTCACACCCCCTTTCTGTAATTTTGATTGTGTTGAATCTGGGAAAGTATAAAATATTAGGAAAATATATCAGTTTGTAGAGGTTCTTTCAGAATTAGAATAAAATTCCTAAATCACTGTAATTATTTTGAGCTTTTCTAGCAATTTGGCAATAAAATAAAATGTGTTGGTGTATCTGTGTGTGTATACATGTATATTCTGCAGTAATAGTAATGGGGGACTATAACTACCCAGACATCTGTTTGGAAAAATAATATGGCAAAAAACAAAATTTCCAGTAACTTCTTGGAGCGTATTGTGGACAACTTTTTGTTCCAGGAAATGGAGAATGTAACCAGGGAGACAGTTGTTTTATACTTGATTCTGACTAACAGGAAGGAATTAGTAGTGAATCTGAAGGTGGAAAGCAATTCGGATGAAAGTGATCATGAAATGTTAGTTGTCATGATTCTAAGGAAAAGGAAGGAGTGAGGGCAGCCAAATGAGAACAATGGACTTAAAAAAAGCAGATTTTAACAAACTCCGAGAACTGGCTGGTAAGTTCCCATGGGAAGAAAATCTAAGGGAAAAAGGATTTTTGGAGAACTAGCAACTTCTCAAGGAGACAATATTAAAGGTACAACTGCAAAATGCGAAGGAAAGATAGGAAGACTAGTACGAGGCAAATATGACTCCATCAGGAAATATTTAATGACCTGAAAATCAAAAAGGAATCCTACAAAAATGTGGAAATGTGGACAAATTGCTAATGAGGAGTACAAAAGAATAGCACAATAATGTAGGGACAAAATCAGAAAGGCTAAGGCACAAAAAGAGTTACACCTAGCAAGGGATGTAAAAGGCATTAAGAAGAGGTTCTTTAAATACATAAGAAGCAAGAGAAAGATGAAGGAAAGTGTAGGTCCTCTACTTAGTGGGGAAGGAGAGCTAATAACTGTGGACATCAAGAAGCTGAGGTGTTCAATGGCTATTTTGTTTCAGTCTTTACTGAAAAAGGTAATGGTGACCAGATACTCAACACAAGTAATATTAACCACACGAGGGAAGGAATGCAAGCCCAAATAGGAAAATAACAGGTTAGAGAATATTTAGATAAGTTAGATGTATTCAAGGCTGCAGGGTCTGATGAAATTCATCCTAAGGTAATTAGGAAACTAGCTGAAGCTAGTTGAATCTTGGAACCATTAACAATTATCTTTGAGAGCTCCTGAGGACAGGGGAAGTCCCAGAAGACTGGAGAAGGGCAAACATAGTACCTATCTTTAAAAAGGGGAACTCAGGGTACCCATGGAATTATAGACAAGTCAGCCTAACTTTGATACCTGGAAGGATACTGTGTGATGTGGTGTACAGGCCCCATGCTGAACCAGGGTAGGGAGTAGAGCAACTGGGCTAGGGAGGCTCACCCTCAATAGGTGCAAGGCATATTTCCAGTGGAGGAACATTTCAAAGGGCATTGGTAGCCCAGGAGAAGGGGGAATTAACTGCATGTGACGCCAGGAAGCAACGCTGTTGTGGAGCGCTGTGTAGGGAGTGGCAACTAGCTGTACTAGCACAGGACTTGGGTTCTCCCCGCTCTTTGGGATTTGAAAACCCTGAGACTGATTAACTGAACTGGACACTCAGAGATTGAGAAGAGTCTGACCATGCCCCAAACTAAGGAGCTCCAGATTGATAGGAAGTGACCCAGGGGGTAACATAATTTGGGGTAGTTCTGTAGGTGGCCCTGCTGCTGCCCAGCTGCAGGGGCACACTGTGGTAGACCACTGCACCTGACAGCCCACCCTGACACGTGCCAGAGAAGCCACCTGCCCTAGGATGGCACGAGTCCCCGTACCTTGGCCACCACCTGCTCCTTTTTAGTGATGAACTCTGTGGGACCAATCTGAGCTTTAGGTTGGTTTGCGCTACTTAGAATTTCTGATGTTGCAAGAAATTCTTTCCAATGGACTCTGAATATCTTTTGCAGGCATTTATTTGGGAATGAGCTGATCTTCTTATCAATTTCTGTTGTAGATTTCCATGACTCTGGTCCATAAAGGAGGACAGACATGATGCCCATGTTAAAAATTTATATTTTTGCCTGTTCCAAATCATGCTACTTTTCCAAATCTTTTCAAGGTTATAACAGTTTTTTGCTGCTTTTGATATTCGTTGCTTGACATCTATCACCATCATTGTACATCTCACTCCCTAGATTGGTAAAATGAATGACTTCAAGTGTTTCTTCGTCCTCTATAATGGTTATTTTTGGGACACTGATAGCCATATATTTTGTCTTCCTTCTGTTGATAAACAAACCACCTTGTTTTGCTGTGTCTGCCAAAAGTTGGGTCTTTTCTTCCATTAAGTGATGTGTTGAACTAAGCAGGACACGTCATCAGCAAAAATGAGGTCATTCAATTGTGTTTTATCATTGGCATTAACCTATAGATCCTTGATTATTCTAATTATTTAGTTGGTATTCCATAATATGCCCTAATTCTCTAAAGACCGTCTCTGGGTACAGTGTCAAAAACCTTCTGGAAATCTACAAAATTTATCACAAGAAATGCTTGCCACCTCACACTTTGTTCTATAATGCCAGTATAGTCTGCACATGATCTGAGTGGTCTAAAACCTGCTTGTTTCTGTCTAAGTTATAGATCTATTTGTTTCTTGATATGTTCCAGGATGATGATGTACATGATTTTCACAGGCACTAAGAGTAATGTGCTTCCTCTCCAGTTATTGTAGTTGGTAAGGTCACCCTTCTTTCGCAATTTTACTATAAGGGCGCTCTTCCACTGGGTTAGGTTCTTTTAGTCATTCCATATTCTATCCAGACTTTCCATGTGGGTTTTGGCAGGCTGTTTCATCACTTGCTCTAACCATTTCTCCAGCTGCTTTCCCATTTTTTCAGTTTACTGATGGCTTTTCTAACTTCTTCCATTGCAATATCTCCTTAATCAATATGAAGCTCTAGTGCTAGGTCTTCATCACATATTTCTAGTAGGTCACTTGGGCTTGGTCTATTTAAAACAACCTAAAAATGTACCACCCATCTTTCCCTTTTTTCTCTTCTGTACTAACAGTCTTTCCATCTGCACCTTTTAATAGGGCCTGTAGTGGTGCTAAAGTTCCTGTTAGCTCTTTGATTGTCTTACATAAGGTTGTAAGGTCACCTCTTTGGCTAGCATCTTAAGCCTCTTGACATTTTCATCAGTCTATGCCCTTTTATCTCTTGTAGCATTCCTCCGTTTCATCTCTCTATGTAGAACTCTGTATTCTTCTTGCCAATTGCTTGTCTCTTCACATGTCTTAGCATTCATGAGTTTTTGCATTATACTTCTCTTTTTCACTGCTGCCCAAGTAGCATTGCTAATCCATTCTTCCCTTTTAGATTTCGTTGTTATTTAAACAACCTTTGCATTTTCTAGATAGCACCCTTTGACGTTTTCCCACAGAGTATCAATGTCTTGGTTCTCTTTGGTTAATTCTGTTAGAACACTGACTCTGTTCTTCAATTCAAGCTGAAAAGCACTTTTTGTCTTTAGGTGTTTTAATTGTGTGCTGTTTATGCACGGTCTTCTTTTATCTTCAGCATCCTCTTTAACTTGATCTTCAAGTTCACGATACAACAGCTATGGTCACTGCCCACATTTGCTCCCCTATGCACGAACATCTGCCAAAGAGCTGTGCAAGGTTCTTGAAATGCAGAAGTGATCTGTCTGGTTCTTGGTAGCACCATCTGGGGAGTTCCATGTCACTTCATGGATTTCTTTATGAGGAAATATTGTTCCACCTATCACTAGGTTGTTCACACTGCCAATTTCTATTGATCATTCACTATTCTGATTGATTTCCAAACCCCTGTCACACTTGCCCATAACTTAATCTAACCCATCATTGTTATTTCCAACTTTTTCATTTAAAACCACCTCTAGTCACAACGATATTATGTGTTGGGCTATCACATCCTGTAACAAATCATAAAAAGCATTTTTTTTTCTTCATCTGGCTTTTTTGTTGGTTGGTGCATAGCATTGTATGACTATTAGTCTGAAGAATCTAGTCTGAAACCAAGCTTTAATAATTCTTTCATCGCCTGATTCCTGCCCTGCCTCATTCAACATTAGGATTGCTATGCCAGCTTCAGTCTACCATCCACAGTCCTGGAATGGCAATGATCTTATTTGTTTCTCTATATAGTGTAATTTGTTTGAAACTGTCCATTTACACTCCCTGATTCCACGGACATCAAGAGGGAATCTATCCATTTCTTTAATTACTTGGGCAGCTTTAATAGCTTCTTACATTGTTCTCACATTCCAAAATCTGTTTTCCTTATTGATCTGGTCTTGAGCAAGAGACTTCTCAGCACATGGGCTTTCTTTACAGTTTTGACCAACGTCTGTCATATTCGTCGCATGAAGTCGATCACTTGTTTGAGCCTGCTGCACACAGATATGGCTCCTAGTGTTCATTTCTGTAGTAAGTTTGTTTTTGTCTGATGAGGTTACCAGCCCCATGAAAACCTTAGGTCCACGGCTCCTTATTCATTATTTGGAGCGGTCCACATATTTACATTTCCCCCATCTTCCACTTGAGGAATACGCTTGGTAGCTCTGGATGCTCCAAAGACCAAATGAGACATTGCATAATTATTAATGTATAATTTTATTGATTGCATGATTATTTTGTAACAAATCACATTTGCACTGATTTAACTCTGTCCATGGAAAAATGGTATAATGTTGCTGCCAATAGTATTCAGAATTTTTTTTGCAAGCTATATTGCTTAGTTGTTTGACTGAAACAGCTCTGAATTTAGCATGCTAATACCAGTTTGTAAGATTTTTGAAAGACCATGGTGCCTCTTTGGTCCTGTGAGATTCTAAGGCGGTGTCCTGTTTTTTAGACAGTGTAGATTGAACTCAGGTCTGTTATACCAGTCTAAATCCAAACCACAGTGGAGTTACTTGGGTTTATATTGTTGTAACCAAGAGGAGAAGTTGGACCAGTGAGTTGAGTGCTTTGCGGCGTTCCAGGAGAGTGGAACTCTGTGCGGCATTAATGCTGTTCAGTTAGGTAGATACCAAACATTGCTATTCTATGGGAGAACTAGTTGCAAAAGGATGTCCATGCTTTCCCTCACCCTCCTCTGTGCGGTCCCATCAGAGCTCCCTTGTCCTTGGCACACCGATTCAGACATGTGAGAGGGAGCAGTGTGGGACATGGCTGCAGGGAGAGGGATCCTCTTCCATTGGATAGACGGGATACTTAGGACTGTATGGCAATGAAGCAGTTAAACTGGTTTTTATTAATCAAACGGGATATATAAGCCCTTTTTGTTGCTTAAGTAGATTTCACTAAACTGCCCTGAAGATACGGTTTATCTGACTAGTCTGGGTCTGAGCTATGTAGATGGGCTCTGCCTGGCTCCTGGACAGACCCAATGGTTAATTCATGGATTTCAATGTTTACGTGGCCAGCTGCTCAGTATGATTAATGGGAGGCAAATTAAATAATGCTGAAGGAGATTAGCATCTGGAATAAAGTCCCTCTGAATCTGAGATGGAAGATGCATCTTGTTTTCACTTGCTAATACCAAGGACCAGTGGCTCACTTCCTTCAGTAACAGCAGTGAAGAGATTAGCGGCATACAGTAATAGTCTTCTATTCAAGATGTAAACTCTCTTTCCATAGCATCTGCCCATACTTCCCTCTGTGGGATCCGTGTTCTCGTGTTTGTATCCTGTGGCAGGCATGATGCTTTGCACAGCTGGAAAAGAGCATAACATGACTTAGGTTAGTATGAAAGTGCAGCCATCTAAATGTGCAGGAGATGTGGATTTTTTATTTAAAAATAAATAAATCCTGCAATACGTCTGAATGGTGGGCACATGCTAATGAAGTGCCACCATTACTAAGGATGGCCAACTTTTGACTAAAGCTATTTCAGGTGATTTTTTCCCCCCCCCTAAAATGACATAATGTCATTTTCTTAAAATATCCTATTAAAATCTCCTGGATTGCTTTCAATAGTCACCGGGAGATGGATGCCGATTCCGGGAGACTCCAGGCCATGACAACCCAACCATTACTGTGGGTCAAAGGCCACGCTGGTGAATAGACAAACCGGGAAGATAACTATTCAGAACAATTCCAAATAAACTGGCATATTCCTGGATGCTCTACTCAGAGAAAGGGGAGGAGATAATGGGATTGGGGACTGATGCATCGAACAGCAAGGATGGCAAAAAAAGAATGGGCTAAAGTTGGTCAAAAAAAGCACCTGTAGTTGGTTGTTGACCAGTCTCCCCTCCTAGGAGACACTTAATCTGGGTGTCTCCAGGTGATGCTATCACGAGAGGAATTGGTCCTTCTTTATATGCACGCCATAGCAGAGGCAGGAGTGTGCTCCAGGGATGACTATATACAGTAAGAGAGAAAGGGGCTTCGAAGGGAGGGGGAAATGTCAGCTTAGAGTCATGTCATGCTTGGAATACACACTGCGCTGGCTCTTCGTTCCAAGCTTAACCCTTCTGTGCTCGCATAGCACAGAAAGGCATGTGCGAGTCCCAGCTCCGAATTGACAGCTTCCACAGCTTCATCAAGTAGGTGCTAACGATGATATTTATATTGAAGGACCCAGAGAATTTTTGAGACCAACGATAGCAACCTTATTTCTGATCCTCAAGGAGTCTGTCTCTAGGCCTTTTGTATATCAATGTAAGGACTAAATCTTGTGAGCAGCCTAATAAAGCAGAAAAAAATGGACATGAGCTCAAATAGATGTCCCCCATCTCTCGTCGTTTTGGATCCTGCCTGAGCTCTACTGAGCAGGGTTTTCACTTCAGCAAGGTGGCTTTTCTGCATCTAGCACAGCTTCTGGTTTGATATGCTCCCAAAATGGGCCTCTTTTTTTCCCTAGCAAGGTAGGTAAGACAAAGGAGAGGAACATTTTCAGCAAGATCTCTTGGCGTTGCCACTCGGTGGGTGGTTGATGATGTGTTAAAGCTGAACTGTGAAATTTCACTTTCCATTTCTGAATGAATCAATTGAAGCTAAGAAAGTGGTGGTGGTAGTAGTTTATTGGGTTATTTTACCTTTGTGCCTTGTGTTTATGGCATGTGTTTGCAAAGTTTCATTAATTGCTGTATAATCTGGTAAATGCAAATTTAATTTAGTTGCTAGCGCTGAGACAACACAATCTTCTGGGGTGTTTGTGTTTCGGGGCCAAACTTTTAGTGAGCTTCCCTGATTCTCCAGCAGTATTTGCAGGCACATCCATTTGCACTTGCAAAATGAGTGATTGCACATGTATGCAAATCAGATCTCACTGAGTGAGTCTTCAATTATGTATGTAACCCTGCATGTGGCCGTGATCACCGTCATATACACGCACTTTTCATAAGCCCCTTTATCAACTGACTTTACATTGCACTTGTGAATGTAGCCAAGCTCCACATATACCAATGATTGTTTCCATAGTAGCAAATGTACCTCAGAGAAAGGGAAAGAGGAAAAGGTTAAGTTGTATAATGTGTGATGGTGCAGTGTTGGAAAAATATTTCCTGCAGGTTTTGATTCCTATTAAGTCTCTAGGATTTTTAACCATATATAGAGCATGCAACAAAAAGGCAGCCAGCTCATTATTAATCCCTCTTCTCATGCAAAATAGAAGAAACATGCACAACAGAGAAGATTGAGATTTGCATCAAGGCACTAGGCTCGGACTCCAGTGTTCTGGGTTCAGTTTCTGACTCTGCCACAGAATTCCTGTGTGAACTTGGGCAAGTCACTGCATCTCAATGTGCCTCAGTTCCTAATCCTTAAAGTAGGGGTAATATTGTTTCCCTACCTTCTAGGATAAATTCACGAATGTATATGAAACTCCCAGATACTAGGGTGCCATAGAAACACCTAGAAATAAATCCAAACAGAGCAAAGCAAATCAAGTCACAAACAAAATCAATGACGAACAGAAATGTATCCACTTTTGTTTTATGTGAGTTGTATGGGGATACCTGCCTATTTCACTTGTAGTTTTCTTTGATCAGTCACATGGCAATCAACACTTCATAGCATCACATGTGATCACAATTATTCTTGTTTTACTGCTGTTTGAGCTATTTGACTGTTTGGGCTTTTTTTTAATCTGGGGTTAAGTGCAAAATTCTGCTTGTTTTTTAAATCAATGATCAGTAGTAATAGAAAGCAATAAAAAGATGTGACATTCAGAAGCTTTGAAATGTGGCCACAAGCTCCATTTCATTATTAACCGTCTAAAGAGTTCTCAGCTCCTGGGATCTCTGTGGACCATGACTGTCCAGTCAAGCAAAATCATTCTGATTCTGAAAGCTAGCTGATCTGTTCGGGAGCCAGTAGCACAATTCCCGGCAGTTCAGGACTAGACATCTTGGAACTGAAATAGTGGCTTGGGGTGGGCAGGTGAAGGGGCTGTTAAATGGATATAGCATTCACACTCAGAGTAATGAACTAAGAAGAACGAGATCTCCTGTCTTTTTCAAATCCGATGAGAAATGTTGGAAAAGTTGCTCATCACAATTCTTCTGTAGCTTTTGACTGCCAGAATTTATATAAAAAAATCTATACTCCATTTTCCCCTGCCTTCCTGGTTTTTAACATTTTGAGAGTTTAATTAATCCTAAACATTCTGATAAAATAATCCTAAATAAGAGAACTGGCAACTTGCCCCTGCACTGCGGGACCCCAGAAAATGTACATTTCTAACCAGTCCTCATTTAGTACCCCTTTCTCCACATGGGTGATGTTGACACTTGGATTCTGGGAAGGAATGGTAGAAGCGACCCTACGGCTATTATATAATGTGTTCACAAAATCAACAACTTGAAGCCACTGATGCAACAGAAATGTGCAATTATTGTCCTGCTAAATTGGCACATAGACTTGCCTACTGTACCATAGAACTTAATGGGCCAGATTCTGCTCTCATTTATATAGATGTAAATCAGGAGTAACACCATTAAAGCCCACCTGGACCAACGAGAATGAGAAGCTTAGCATCTAGTAATGACTTAGGCTCTTATTCACTTGTTCTGTGCTCAGTAGAGAGATGAGGCAGAAAGGGTGTATTTTTCATCAGTTTAAATATAAAAATAGTCACATCCTGTTTGTTTTGTGAACTATTCTTTATTAACCTCTGAAAACAGCCCACAGGTCCCATGACAGGGTGGGGAATGTCTCCAGCTTTGGTTACAGACTGATATGAAAATCTAGCAAGTGACTAAATCAGCAAGACCTCTGACTAATGCAGTGTGCATATCCAAGAGAACCAACAGAGGAGAAGAAATTCAGACTGATACGAGCCTCACAGCGCAGAATGTAGCATTCCTTGTCTGTGTAGACTGTGTCTGCTTGTTAAAGCGATAAATAGATTAACCTGTTTGTGGCTGGGGGGCAATGGGCTGCTTCAATGGTGTGACCCTGGTTATAAAAAGGTAAGGAGGAAATAAAGGAAAGGGGCATAAGAGAGAAACAAGAGCAGTATGAGCTTAGATTACTGCAGAGATGGGAGCTGCAGAAATAGCAGGGTTCAGGCTATAACAGCCCTCCAAACAATATGGCTAATCTCCTCCAGTCACAAGACTTCTACTACCTCCTCTGTGCTGATGGCCTGAGTTTTCCCTCCATACTCCTGACCTTTTGCCCTCCATCCAGTCTCTCTCTCTCTCTCTCTCCTCAGTATCTCATCTTGCCGCTGGATGACATGCAGCTCCTCATCTTTCCTTCTTGGCCCCTTCTTCCCTGCTCTCCTGCTGTTGACAATTCCACAATCCTTCCTGCAGAGCGGGGCAGCAATCTTGGGATTGTCTCGGACTCCTTCCACTTCCCTCCCCCCCCCCCCCCGGATTGTTGCTGTCAGTAAATCTTGCCAGTTTTTCCTCTACAACATCCCCCAGATCTGGTCATTCCTCCTGCCAAGACTCTGGTCACCTCTTACCCTGATTACTACAGCCACCTCTTCTTGGGCTTCCTTGGCACTCACTCCAGCCCAGAAAGCCACTGTGGTTCTAAGTAAGTACTTATATGGCCCCCATTACCATAGTGTCTGCACCTCATTATTTTTAAATGTATTTATCCTCACAACACCCCTGTGAGGTAGGCCAGTGCTATTATCCCCATTTAACAGTTGGGGAACTATGGCACAGAGAGACTAAGTGACTTGCCCAAGGTTACACCAGAAATCTGTGGTAGGGAGAGGAATTGAACCCTGGTGTCCCGAGTCCCAAGTTAGATTCCTAACCACATCATCCTTCCTCCCAAAACTCCTCACTCTGACTAAATCTAGCTGTTTTTCACATCCCTGCACCTGCTTTCCCCCTCTCGCTTCCTATGAAATTCATGCTTCTCCTCACCTTCAGGAACTTACACAACCAGCTCTCCATCCCCCTCTCCATTCTTGTCTCCTCTGACTTTTCTCCTTGATGACTTCACTCTGTCAAACTGATGCCCCTTTTGTGTTTTCCCTTCACTCTCACCTTTGTGCCTTCTTCAGTGCTGCCTCCTGTGCCCGAAACTCCCTTTTCAATGTTATGTTCACAGCACACAAACAGAGAAGTTAGATACAAACATAAAAATCGCTTATTCTGGAGGGTTGCAACATAACACTACTTTATTTCTTCAAATCCAGAACCCTGACCACAAGTACCAAAGAGAGAGAGAGGCAAAGCAGGCTGCTTCTGAAGGCAGCAATGCACAAATCACCTCACCTTACTCTAGTCTGGCTCTTTGCAGACTGATTCAGATCACATGCTTCTCTACAGGGCTCCCTAGCTTGCAAGTAGGACCAGGAAACCCCTTACACTTGATAGCGCGTAATATTTAACACCATTTTCAATACACCACATCCATCCCAGGTCTCCATATTTACATATTCTCCTCCTCAAAACCCATCCTGAAGACTCGCTTTGTGAAACTCTTTGCTACTCATTCACACTGCTTTTAGTGTCCTGCTTTCCTCTTTCCTGCATTTGTACATTCTTCACTTAGTTTATGAGCTCTTTGGGTTGAGGATTTCATCTGTAAAGGGGTTTCCCCACTGACACTGCCATACAAATAATAATTATTAACACCAAGCCTAACCTGAGAATCAGTGATCATATTTGTCTTGGAAAGGAAGCCATCCCAGAGTGAGGCTATGTTTAGGCAGAAGCGGGTCCCTTTTCTTTGTTACAGCTCCATCATTTAACATTGTTTTTTTAAGGACAAATTATCTGCTGGCATAAATGGGTACAACTCCACTGCCGTTAACACCAGCAGAGAATCTGGCCCAATGTGTGTATATTTTTGAAATGATCCAAAATATACAATTTGTCTTTAAATCAAATGCAACTGAGGGTGTTGTAGAAAAAATAATAGTGTTTTTTTTTTTTCATGTGAGTGCAATAAGCCATTGGACCTGATCAAATATTTTGGAAACCATTTCTCTCTGTTCTTTATGGCTCATGTTTCCCTCATGCTCGTCTCCCATATTAGTTTTAAGAGTGGTTACAATCATAGCTCAAGGTGGTAGAACTATCAATGCCTAACGTAGGAAGAGAGAAAGATATTATTGTGGAAAGGTGTGTCCATTTTGCTGCCTCTTGTGGGAGACCTTTAATCTACTGGATTGTAGTTAGAAAGCCTTGTTTATATTTCCAGGGTGATCATGAAGATTCCTCTTGTAATGATCAGCAGGGTTGTATGTTAATATCTTGCACAGTGTTTACTGTGTTCTAGCCAAGGGGAGCGTTGGGAGGGATTTATGGCCACAGAGTCCCAATTCTTCTGCTTTTAGTTGTCATGAGATTAAGATCTAAATTGTATTAAGAAGAAAACAGTGGTATTTTTGAAGCCAGAGGTTGGGAGAATGATACATATATTGATGCATTTGACCTTTATTGAAGACTGATTCTGCAGGCTTCCAAGAGCATTTAGCAGATCTCCATTCAAGATCCCGACAGAATATTCTTTGTTGGCAGCTCTGGATTAAGTGGATCAGTCACTTACATTTCCCCCCCTTTATTACTTATTGTGAAAAGAGTTGGCTTGACAGCCTTGAAGATGAAAGTTCTCTGTTTATCTATACGACATTCACAACCCCGGTGGGAGAAATGAATTTTTCCCTTATCCTCACGCTGGAGGGATCCAATGCAGAATGCAATGGTAGCCTCATCTCCATACTCTTGCAACCTATTAATTCTCTCTTGAGATTTCCCACAAAGCTGCTAATTCTAATGCTGGTTTCTCTGATGCATTCACCTGTCCAATAAAAAGTGAGGTGTGGGCCAACAACTCATTTCACAAAGGCCTCAGAACAACCATTGGGGAAGACCAATACCTTGGTTAAATTCAGATCAGTGGTCTAAATATGAAAGAATCCCTGGTGATTCAGAGCCTAACAAACTGGGCCAAATCCAGTTCCTTTATCACATGTATATGAACATTTTTTAAAATAAAAACAAAACACTTGAAAAAGTAAAACATGGCAAGCTGGGCCTCACAGCTGAAATGCAGGAGCAATAAGAACAACCCCCTGGCCTCTGCTTGGTATAAAAGATGATGGGAACAGACACTGGTTTTTTAATCTTAGAAAAGATGGTAATGAAGACCCACATGCATTGTATGGGCAAAGCATTCCTGTGATGGTGTTACACATCACTCTGTCATCCTAATTTATTTTCTCCGTCCAACAGTATAATCGTTCTTTGTGTTTCCTATGGGATGCAAAGACTAAATATGAGTTTGTCAATGGATTCATTGTTGGTTTCTCCGAGCATTACAGTGCAAATGCACAAATAAGACGGACAGGAGGAGAGCATCTCACTGAATAAGGATATTGTATCTTGTGTTAGTCAAGAGAGAGACCTTGGAAAGGAAAGCCTATATCAAAAGTGCTTATCAAGCTGTTTGCATACTTGAATTCTTAGGAAAATAGCAATTTTTATATCTTTCCCCGTGGAATCCTAAACACAGTAGAAGTAGAGAGCGTGTTTTGGAAATAATCCCCACCAACATCAAGTTTGGACACCTGTTTATTTTTAGGTTACCATCCAATCCTTCTTATAGCTGAAGATGGGTACATGATGCCCATTTGAAAATGTTGCCAATAAACCAATAAAAACTGATGCCAACTATTATTTTCATGCCAGATGCTCTATAACTTCTTAGTAGAAGCTAGGCGGTGCCTGAAAGTTATCATGTTTGCAATGTTTTTTCTATGGAAAGGTTGGAGAACTCTTTTGGCTTTGTCTAATGCACAGAAGTTTTACCAATTAAACTAAAATTGTTTCTTGAACTGGTTTAGCTAAACTGGTACAAGTCCCCATGGGGAAACCCTTAATTTCATTGACACTTGGCTTATCTGAATTAAGCTACAAAAGAGTCAGCTGGTGTGTGTCCACATAGGGGTTTGCACTGGTTTAATTAAATTCAGTTTAAGAACTGCTTTTAGTTAAGTTGTGTGCAGATAAAGCCTTTGTCTTTGCCTGAGGCTGGTGGAGAGTTAGATTTGAGGTAGTATTGATACAGTTTTGATTTTCCTAGGTATTTTCTTCCTCTCATTTAAAGAACTCAGTTAAAAATACTTAAAAAGTGTGTTTTTTACTTATTGTTTCAACAGGGCCCAGCTCGTATGACTCCTGATCTTGCTTCCTCTCCTGTGGCAGGATATGTCCCTGTGGGTCAGAAACCGGAGGCTGTGGTGCATGCTATGAAGGTAGGTCTGCATTCAACCCATATGTCGCATTGCTCCTGCATACAACAACTGTAGAAACATCATCTGGCATTTTCTCTAATGATGGAATCATAGTAATCAGAGATGGAAGAGAACTATTCAGCCAGATTATTACTGACCAGCAGTCATGCCACGTCAAGCAGTTACCTTGTCAACCAGCTAAGCAAGTTCAAGTGTGGCCAGCTTATGGTTGGGAGACCTGCAAGGAAAAGTCACAATACTACAAGCTGGTTACCTTTTGAGTTTCTCCGTTCTGACTGAACCACTGCCCCAAGGTGGCTTTAGGAAGCATTGGGTGCCACTTCAGAATGAGATACATACCAAAGGTCTTATACACTTTTGGTCATTGAAAATCCTGTGGCAGTTCTCATAAGAGTAGGGAGCATTTTATGTAATTCTGTAACAAACCGTGGCTTCATACACACGTAGACACCTGATTTGTCTCTGGGGGTCGAAACTAGGACCCTACCACTTGAGGTAAAGGAGAACTTTGACTTGGTAGCAAGTGGTAAAGTCACAAGGGCCAGCCTCTACAAGGAGAAATTCACTTGACATGTACTAGGCTGGTGTGGTACATGTTTCCCCTTGTCCTGAGTATCTAAGATCCATAGAAATTGCAGTCTGGTGGTGTCATTGTATAATGAACCATGGCTACATACACACAGATCACATAGCTGTCTGTGGGGATCAGGACCAGGGCCTCCAGCACTAAAAAACTAAAAGGCCTTTAACATTTGAGCAGGCTGTGTAGTTGCTGGTACCACCAACAGAGGGAGACATGACCACTCACACTACAATCCCATTCTGCCTATATGTATTTCTCCTGTAGTTTCTGGATAAGGTGACATTCTTTGTTTCCTGACCTAAATGGCTCTGTGCTGTTGACAGATCATAGAACCATAGAAGATTAGGGTTGGAAGAGACCTCAGGAGGTCATCTAATCCAACCCCCTGCTCAAAGCAAGACCAACCCCAACTAAATCGTCCCAGCCAGGGCTTTGTCAAGCCAGGCCTTAAAAAACCTCTAAGGATGGAAGTTCCATCACCTCCCTAGGTAACCCATTCCAGTGCTTCACCACCCTCCTAGTGAAATAGTTTTTCCTAATATCCAACCTAGACCTCCCTCACTGCAACTTGAGACTATTGCTCCTTGTTCTGTCATCTGCCACCACTGAGAACAGCCTAGCTCCATCCTCTTGGGAACCCCACCTTCAGGTAGTAGAAGGCTGCTATCAAATCCCCCCCTCACTCTTCTCTTCTGCAGACTAAATAAGCCCAGTTCCCTCAGCCTCTCCTCATAAGTCATGTGCCCCAGCCCCCTAATCATTTTAATTGCCCTCTGCTGGACTCTCTCCAATTTGACCACATCCTTTCTGTAGTGGGGGGCCCAAAACTGGATGCAGTACTCCAGATGTGGCCTCACCAGTGCCGAATAGAGGGGAATAATCACACTAATGTTGACTCATATCCAGCTTCTCGTCTACTGTAATCCCTAGGTCCTCTTCTGCAGAATTGCCACTTAGCCAGTCGGTCCCCAGCCTGTAGCAGCGCATGGGATTCGTCCGTCCTAAGTGCAGGACTCCGCACTTGTCCTTGTTGAACCTCATCAGATTTCTTTTGGCCCAAACCTCCAATTTGTCTAGGTCACTCTGGACCCTATCCCTACCCTCCAGCATATCTACCTCTCCCCCGAGTTTAGTGTAATCCGTGAATTTGCTGAGGGTGCAATCCATCCCATCATCCAGATCATTAATGAAGATGTTGAACAAAACTGGTCCCAGACCAACCCTTGGGGAACTCTGCTTGATACCGGCTGCCAGCTAGACATCAAGCTATTGATTACTACCTGTTGAGCCCGACGATCTAGCCAGCTTTCTATCCACCTTATAGTCCATTCATCCAATCCATACTTCTTTAACTTGCTGGCAAGAATACTGTGGGAGACAATATTAAAAGCTTTGCTAAAGTCAAGGTATATCACACCCACTGCTTTCCTCATATCCACAAAGCCAGTTATCTCATCATAGAAGGAAATCAGGTTGGTCAGGCATGACTTGCAGATGGTGAATCTATATTGACTGTTCCTGATCACCTTCCTCTCCTCCAAGTTCTTCAAAATGGATTCCTTGGGGACAGTTGCCAGGCTCCACCCTAAACTATACCTGCATTTCATCTGTGGATGAAATTATTGTGTGTGTGTGAGAGAGAGAGAGAGAGAGAGGTGTACAAACACCATGGGTCAGATTTCTAGATAATGTGCACTGATTTATAGCAGCTGAGGATTTAGTCCGGTGGTTGTGTGCAGGTTTATTTGTAAGCTTCTTTGGGGTCAGATCCACAGCTGGTGTAAATCAGTGTAGCTCCATTCATTGAGGTGAAATGCATGTGCCATATTATATGTTACAGAACCATGTGATAAATGAATTTAACATGCACCTTTGACCTCCTTACCTGCCCACTGTTCATCAATCCAGCTCTGCTAGGGGGGAATGTAATTTAAATTTAAATGGAAGTAATAGAAAATATAGTAACTATTCTCCCTTTGAGACTCATGTATCTGAAAGATTGCTGACTGATAGAATCAGATATGGAAGTTTTAATTAATCTACCCCAAAGTTGCCCTGGACATTTACCTTGTGGATACAGCCAGAGTTTGCTTTATAGCAAGATATTTCTGGTGGTCTGCACTGGGATTTGATTGTACAGGTTGTGTTGCTTTCACAGCTGAGAGTCAGAGGCGTACTGATTCCAAACAAGCTTGTTCAAAGTGCGAGTCCAGCTGGATCTATAATTAATCAATTCCTTCCTTTTTAATAGAAAAATAGACATTTTATTTGTCAGGGCTGGTATGTCTTTCACGTGCTCCATTAAAAAGGTGAATCTAGGTAAAGTTAATGTTTGTGCACAAATTCCACTGGTCCCAGATATATTGGTTAAACTAGTGGTTGGTACATTTTAAAAAGTAGGTTAAGGGCCCTAAGAGAATGACCTAGTTTTATAACTGAAACATTTAGCATACAGCAGGATTTCTGTGCTTGAACAAACCAATGAATAATCTAGGCTAGTATCCTGTTTCTAGCAGTGGTCAGTGCTGGATGCTTCAAGAGTGAAATCCATCCTTGTAATGAATCTAATCCTGTAGTTCATTTGCATGCTTACACTTGTGCACACACAAATATACCTCCTGTAAGGGTGTATGTGTTGTATGTGTATTCCTTTAGCATAAAAAAGAGGCAACATGGTGAGTGGTTTAAAAATGGTATTTCCAGGAGTCTGAGGTGACCACGTTATGCGTGAGTAACAAAGCCATGAATGAGTTATGTAGGTCATCCCAAACACATGTCAGTAAAATGACTATTTAGTGTCCTACCATGCTGTGCTTTTATTCATGCAACAGATTTGACAGAAAAAGCTATTTTAAAAATGTTTTAGAAGGTTTTTAATATATTGGTGCTATTTTTGTGTGTCTCCACCTGTAAAGGCAGGTGGCTTTAATACCATGAACCCTACTGTCTGGACATCAGATAAAAGGAAAAACTCTTTTTAGCAACCTCTAAGCATTATCTAAAATCAGGTTTTTATACATAAAAATAATGCGATTTTAACAAGACATTGTCAACTGGACAGGAGGCAGTGAGTCAAGAAAATGAGTTACAAGTAACTTCAGATATTCCACTTCTCCCTGAGCCCCCTGCCAATTTTTGTGCTTTTACAATCACATTTTCCTGTTTGATCTTTCTCTCCCTTGTTGCTGTGTAAAAGACCCACCGGCACAGTAGGAGAAAATGAATGGCTAAGGCCCCCAGTCCTGCAAACGTTTACACGTGGGAGTAACTGCATAAGTATCACGGCCCAACTGCCTGTTACGAGAGAAAATTAAATTGATTACATTCACGAAAAAAAAAAAAAATTAATGGAGATGTCCTATCTCCTAGAACTGGAAGGGACCAGGATCATCGAGTCCAGCCCCCTGCCTTCGCTAGCAGGACCAAGTATTGATTTTGCCCCAGATCCCTAAGTGGCCCCCTTAAGGATTGGGCTCACAATCCTGGGTTTAGCAGGCCAATGCTCAAACCACTGAGCTATCCCTCCCCCCTGTGGGAGGAGACAGTCCCTGCCTTAAGGAGTTTACATTGGAAGGCCTAGTCCACTCCTGCCCAAAGGTTTTTTTTGTACCAATTTAACTTCTTTAGTTAGGGGTGTGATTTGTTTATAGGTATAGTTACAGCAGTACAACCCTTAATATGGATGCAGGTATAACAGAGGCTTATACCAGTATAGTTTATTCATGTACGTTCACGGGACTAAGCTATATTGATATGAGCATCTTTACCTGGTAGAACTGCATTCATGCTGCTTTAACTATACCGGTTTCAAACCAACATAGGTAAAGTGGGCATAGACTAGTGCTAAAGCTCTGCTCCTGTCCCTGATAGTCCATGGCTTGAGTGCTGCACCCATTGAAGGGAATGCATCTCTTTGTGGGAGCAGCAGTTTATAGGATTGGGGATGTGGCAGGCCACGTCATTTTAAATACTAGCTAGTGTTCTTGCAGAAGATGTAATTGATCTTTGAGAAGTATAATACTTTGGCAATCTGTTTGTTTGTAGGTCCTTGAAGTCCATGAAAATTTGGACAGGCAAATGCAAGATAACTATGAAGAAGACCTGAGTGAAAAGGAGAAAGCAATTGTTCGTGAAATGTGCAATGTAATAACTCTTTATTTGTAGTATTTTATATAGTGTTATTTTGGTCCTAATGTTTTGTAGCATCTGTTCTGTGTGTGAGCCTTGTTTGAAACCCACAGAGAAATTCAGTCATAAGAAAAAGTTAATTGAAGCTCTGATAAATTCTGAATGGGCAGGAGCCAAATGTCAAATACCTGAACATTTAATTTGATGCATTTGCACAGAAGAAACCTAGGGCTGAGCTGTCTTAAAGGATACAGACACCACCTGCCCCACTCATTTCCTGGGAGAGAGTGGCTTATCCTATTAGGGCTGATTGACAGTTATGCAACTGTCTTTACCTGGCTAGGAGGTTTCAGTTTTCAGCCCTGTGTACTGATCTTGATTTGTAAGCAGAGGTCCCCTGGATGTCCCTGAGAATTATATGGTCAATTAAAAGCATAGGTTGGTCCTTTTGCCTTAATTTATATGTTTTAGGGTATTTAAAGTCATAGAAATTGAGTGACCATAATCTGATGTCAGAATTGGAATCCTCTTGTTTGAATCCAGTAGGGGTGATTACATGTGATTTTTGGCACCCGCTAACATGTTTGGCCTAGCAACCACATTGTATACGGAGGTTGCCACATATTGTAAACTGAGCATGTATGCCAGAACTTTGCTCTGGCTGAGGTGTGGCTGCTTGCTACTGCTGCTCTACTACCTTTTATTCCAGGCAGAATGATCTAATAAGAAAAATGACTTGGGTACACACTGCGGATGAAAAGTGAGCTTTGTATTGCTGTTAAAACATTGCTCAAGCTGAGAGTCACGTGTTTTGGAGGATTTTCTGCTTGACAGTGCAGTGTTTCCCAGAGCAGGGACCCCTGTGGAGTATTCTCTTTGAAATCCATATTGCAAGTCAGAATATCAGTGGGGCCTTTTCCGTGCACGAGAATTGCAGAGGAAGCAAAACTCTGCAAAATTTTTGAATATGTTGGTGACGGTGTGTTTCAAAACCACTGGAATGGCACAATGGTGCAGAAATGTGATACGACTTTATTTATGGAAAATATGAATGTATTATTTTGGTGACTGAATTTTTACAAAGGTGATGCTGGGCAGGAAGACCAGAAACTGTTCAGTGTGGATTTTCTTTCTTTCCCCACCCAAACCATGAACAGATTTAAAGAGCTAGCCCCAAATTTGCCCCTACATAACCCCACCCCGTCAAAAAACAAGGTTTTAAAAAAAACTTTTTAATTCCTGAATATACAAATGCTATAGTTAATCCCCTGCAGAACATGAAGTGCTTCACTTTAATGCTCCAGGACTGTAGGTAAATCCCTGCATTGAATAACAGTGAGCTCTTGGTTTGGGGGGTTTGTTTGGGTTTTATTAATGCCACTTTATTCTAGCAGAAGGGCAGATGGAATGGCAACTCCAGGACGGCACCTCAGCAAACTGTGGGTTGGATGTTGGGTATTTGTAGAGATAAACTGGAAGTGGCTTTTAGATCTACAGCAACATCCTTCTCAGAAATGTTGCTAATTCTTGTCACTTCCTCTCTTGCTTTCCTTGAGAGCCCCACTTTCCCCATTGGTCCTCTGCTCTGTGTTAGCCATTCATAAAATCGGCTTTTAAAGGAAATAGTATCTGAACTGGATGGGAGCTTTTTGGGATGATATCTATTGAAAGGAAATGTCACTTTTGTAAGAATGCCAGTGTTTGGTCTAGCATTGAACTTCGCTTCTGAACCTAATGTATTAGGTTTATATCACTACGTATGGCATAACTAGTTCTAATTTCAAGAGAGAGATGAACACTTCAAATCCTTTAAATTGTAATTTGGTGCACAAGTGCCATCTAATGGTCATGTGTAGAACTGCAATTCTGGTTTGGAAACTGCCTAGTTTTGACTTCCAGACAAATAATGTAGCTCAACTGCAATCTTTCCCCTCCCCCTTTCTCACAGGTTGTCTGGCGAAAATTGGGTGATGCAGCAAGTTCCAAACCATCCATCAGGCAACACCTTTCAGGAAACCAGTTCAAGGGGCCATTGTAGGAACATCACACTGAAAACTAGAAGCAACTCTACAAAGAATCAGAGAGGAAGAGAGCTCTGTTTCTAGCAGCCAGTTTGGATTTTTTTTTTTGTAACTGTCTATAGTGTAAATATGGCAGCTAAAGGCTTAGCCTCCAGGCTATGATCTGGAACCAATGTTAAATGGGTTAACCATCCTATAATCGCAGACTTCTGTCACTTTGTATTGTAGTGCAAACCTGCTTTGTTGTATGGTCTCTATGTAGAATTACCTAACAAGAGAATTTCTAGGAGGAAAAATGGAACCCTAACCTGGAGAAGTTATTTTGTATTGCTTCTGCCCACCTGCTCATTAATTGATTCATAACAAGGCTGGTGGCTCTATGCAGCATGTTTTTGGATTCTCCCAAGGAAACAAAAATCTGAATCAGGTGGCTTATTGGCTGTTCCTTTACTGAGCTGCTAAAATTTTTTGAAGGTCCTTATTTTTGGAGGATGATATGCAACTGTTTTCAAGAGCTGTCATATAAAATACTTTGTGGAATGATAAAACACTGAAAGCACCTTGTATGTTGTACCGTATTGACCATGACACAGGTCCATAGCAGGTATGCAGAATAGCCTGAGCCTCCATTTCAGCTGCTAGTGATGTGATTTTAATGGAACAAATGATACTGCAGTCATAATGTGAATAATTTTAAGTCATTTAGCCACAATCCAATATGAATATGGTAACACTGTTCCTGTAAAGCTCTTACTGTTAAATACTTCGGTAAGAACAGCTTTCCCACCAATGTGGCTTACCGTTTCGCCAAGAGAGGTTTCTCTCTTGGATCCTAGTATTTCAGTCTCGACATTCACTCACATAATAAGGATTTGTTTTTTAATGTCCTTGTTGAAATACAGAACTAAATTGGTTACTTCATGATGTAATCAAAGCAACAGCCATTCAAAGCTGCGTAAATGCTATATCAACAGAAGCTGTCAAATGAGGCTGCTGCTGCCATTTAAGCTTTATTTTTGTTAAACCAAAATGGAGTGTTTTTTCCTTCCAACTGCTGTATATAAAAATAATGGGACTTATATTTTGGTATTGTGGAGTAGCTGCTTGTGGAGCTGTAGTAAGAAGTTGACCCCTTTCGGTTCCATCTGGTCACAAGATCTGGCCCTGTATTTCATGAGATGTTCTTTCCCTTTCCCCCCCAATAGTCTACAGGAAACTGGACTCAGTTAGCAAACCTGCCATTTTAAAATGAAATAATCTTACCAATAGGTGCATGTAGATTCAATGCCACCTCTTCAAAAATGGCATTGGTTTTGGTGCTTAGTTCAAAGCTTTAATGACTTCAGATGTTGCCACTTTAGAAAAATCAGTCACAGTTACCTAAATGCAGTTGAATCAGTTGTAGGTTGTTACGATTAGATACATTTGTTTTGCATTAGCTGAGTTCTTGACTCGGATTAGCATGAAACACCTACAAATAACTATGATGTCAGTCCTGCAGGTTCTAACACAAGTGAATAGTCCCAGTGTCTGATGAGCCTACTTGCCTGAGTAAGGAATTTGCAGGATTGAGCAATAAAGAAACAGAAGGAATATAAACAAAATAAAAATTAAGCAGTAAGTCAATCAGTAAGTAGAATAAGAATGGGCCCTGGTAACTGAGATCAGTGAGTTATTAGAAACTCCCTCAACAGCAGTTCACTTCCCCCTAAAGCGTAGCTCAGCTGTGTCAGCCACGATTGAGCTGACTAACTGTAACTCTTTACTAGGTTTATGCAGTCTGTGTAGCCTGGCAGAAACTAGCCTAGAAAATGGCACACTGTCTATCTTTTAAGAGTTGACCTCTAGAGCACTTTGAATTTTCTCTTCCTAGCTTTTCATTTTGACCATTTTCAGCCTATTACTGTCTATACTATTCATCAGTTTTTCTTTCTTGCTCATCTATTTTCTTCATATAAAGGGGAGGGAAAAAGCATGATTTTTTTCCTTCCAGAATAAGGCAGCAAAGAAAGGTTTAATTTCCCCTCTGAGCTACAAAATGTATATATGGCTGCTTAATCCATTGATTTGAAAGGCCATTGTAATTATGGCAGTGTCCAAACTCTGGATTGAGTGTTAGGGGGCAGAATTGATTTACTTCAGCAAATTTGAACTAGAGCAGCCGAAGTGTTGCCAGTAAAGCCTGTAGAGCATTAATAGTATTGATAATGTGCTTGCTGGCCTCTGAGTAGATTAGCCTAACAAATAAGCATTGAATGATCCCTCCCTCTCAACAGGGCTGAGAGCTAAACTAGCCAGTTTACTTCTCTCACTGGCTCTGACCTACTCATCCAAATTTATTCTTAATCAGATATAGCTATCACAAGCCATTTTGTGGCTTGAAGCATTGTCCATATTCTGGTTTCATCTGCAGATCTCAAACTCTTGAATAAAGGGGAAACAGCACTAAACCTGAGGTGTGTTGTATGAGCCAGAGAGCTGGCTTAGAAGACAGCCAGTCTTTTAGTTAAACCACTGAAGGATCCTTTATACTAGTAGGGTAAAACTATATTTTGTATGATTCTACTTGGCAGCATAAGCCCCAAATGCAAGATGTGCATTGTTGATTTTATAGAAGTACATGAAAGTTAGTGCTGCATGTATTTTTTTTTAAACTTTGCTACTCTTTGTATTTAGCTCCATTTGAGCTAAAAAAAAAAAGTGTCTTCCTGGGGGAAAAAGACACTCAATGACATTACAGAATGACTTGGGTGCTAAACTTTCAGTTGTCTAAAAAGATGTTTTATATGCACATTTAAATTCACTCTTTACTATGCTCTAGGTCTACTGTGAAAACTACCTGAAAAACTTTGTATAGTAAGTTTGAGGGAAACCCTCCCCAAAATGGTGGCTATTAAGTCGATATACATGGGGCTAGTGTCCCCAGTCTATTTAGAGGCTGCAAATTCTGCAGCCCTGAGACAAACAAAGCTTCCATTGCCTTCAAGTGGTGTTTTGCTTGCCTTAGGAAAGCAGAATCAGGCCCTTAAGTTTTCTTTGAGTGAAACAAGCATTTTGAAATGCTGTGGTGTAACCAACTTCAGGTGGCTCGTTGCACCTTTAATAAGACTGCTGAGCCCACCCTTGAGAATGGCACATTTTTATCCAAATATTATTAGACATAAATCAGTGTTAAAGTGACCTTTTATCTTTTTAGAAACTGGGTGGGGAAAAAGTACTACTGATCTTTTTCAAAGTGCATGACTGTAAAATGATAAAATTGTATATTTTTCATAATGTGGGGAAAGTATTTGAACTGCTTTGGGAAATCAGTTTGAAGTTTGATTTCTGTTAAACCTGTGATCTTACAGCCCTCCTGTATATGATTTACAAAAGAAACTGGAATAAATTAGCACCCACTGTTGTGTACATAGCAAAATCTTTAGACATTAGCACGCATTTATACCTTTTATTGAACCACTTTGACTTTTTGGGGGGGGGGGGGAGAAAAAATAGTAATCAGATTTTTTTGATATGTGTAAAACATTCATTTGAAATATTTTAGTAAAAATGAAGTATGAGATTGTGATAGTGTATACTTTCAGTTGAATAAAATAAAGTACATTCTTTGTAAGTGAGCTGTGATGCTTAATAATTTTGATAGAACACTGCAGAAATATTTTTACAGTGAGTTAGTACAAGAATAAGATTTCCTCTTGCAGCAGTATGAACATGGACAGTAATTTTAGGGACACAGACTATGTAGAGCTAGTAGGGAAAAAGATTTTGAAATAACTTGGAAAATCCATTAAATTCAGATCCAATTTTATTTGGGTACAAGTGAATGAAGCAGTCCTATTTATAACCAAGGTGTAAATCACAGTATGTTGTTACATTCAGACTTTCACACTTAGAAAATATATATATTTATGTACAGGAATTTGCAAATAGGTGTAAACATACTTAATTTTTCAAGATAGCAGTACATTCCAAAACAAAAATATTAGCAAGGCAAACATCTCAAAATGATTTCTGTCAACTGGGGGTTGTAAATATATACATATTAAATAAAGTAGCTCTGATGCTTAACATTAAGAGGAGAGTTACTTAATGAAAATGAACTTTTTTTTACACTCTAGATGGAATTTCAGGATATCTGACTATTTTGATACTCAAAAGTAGGCACTGATTTCTAGAAGAAAATTTACTTCTTACGGATATAAATGAGCCAATATGGCTGGTTAAAGTCACTAGTACAAAGTAATCCAGTGTTGGAATAACTCAAGACAATTTAGTCAGACAACTTAGTTTTAAATCAAATGTATAAATTTAGATTTTTAATTAGCTCTGCCATGTCTATATTAAAAGCTTATATATCTTGCCATTAACAATACTGCAAGTAGGTCAACTAAGATTCCATTTCACTGTTCCATGTCTTTATATACTATACCAGAATCTAGATTATACAAATTACTTTCCTATTTATCTTTACAATATGGTCACTGCTCAATTATTCTGCCTTCTAAACTATTCCTCAAAATTAAAAGATATTTGTACACAATTCTCATGCTATCTCATCCATGTAGCACGTCCAAGTCCTGCAACAGGTGGCATAACAGGTGGTGGTATTGGAGGTGGTACTGGTGGTTGTCCACCAGGGGGAACTGTGGGAGGGGGATAATTGGCTGGTGGCATTCCCAGCCCTGGAGGTGGATGAGTTGGAGGCAGTCGTGGAGGTGGGAAGTTAGGATTGTACGTAGGTGGAGGAGGGTACCCAGGAGTAGGTGGTGGGATATTAGGGGGTGGAAATGATGTAGGCGGAGGTGGAGGAACAGGTGGAGGAGGGTTAGGAGGATACACGTGAGGATGATACGGTAAGTGAGTTGGTGGTCCATAAGCTGGTGGCAAAGCTCCATAGGTTGGTCCTTCGGTTTTCATCATTGACTGAAGACTCTGATAACCTTCCCCTGACATGTAAGAATTTGTAGTGGACATTCCGGTTATGTAGCTGGAAGGTGGAGGTGGTGGAGGACGATGAGGCATAGGTGGTGGCTGATGTACGGGTGCAGGATGAGCTGGAGGAGGAATCTGGACCTTTGGTATCTCTACAGAGTCTACTGTAGTACTTTGCTCTGCTTCTCCCATTGAAACTGCAGTTGTCAAAGGAAGCTTACGGTCTGCAACAGACAAAAAAAGCTTCATTTACTTTTCTGTAGCACAGCAATAAGGACTACCTACATGGCTATGTTTTTCTTAAAATGTTAACATGTGGCACATAGCCTGCTCTCTTCCTGTTTGTTCTGCAGCTAAAATAGTTGGAAATCACATGCAATACATAGAAGAAACAGCAGATACCCCACAGTGAAAATTAATGTTGTTATTCTTAGAGACGAATACATTTATTTGAGCATACGCTTTCGTGGGCTACAGCCCACTTCATTGGCTGCATAGACTGGAACATATAGTAAGGAGATATATATACACAGAGAGAGAACATGAAAAGGTGGGAGTTGTCCTACCAACTCTAATAGGCTAATTAATTAAGAGAAAAAACTTCTGTGTGATAATCAAGATAGCCCATTACAGACAGTTTGACAAGAGGTGTGAGAATATTCTATGCATCTGATGAAGTGGGCTGTAGCCCACAAAAGCTTATGCTCAAATAAATGTTAGACTCTAAGGCGCCACAAGTTCTCCTTTTCTTTTTGCGGATACAGACTAACACAGCTGCTACTCTGAAACCTTTATTATTATTAAAATTTATTCCTTCCACACTGCTGAGAGCCTTCAATATTGTTCTATGACCAGTACAGAAAAACAGTTGTGACTAAATCCATCCAGTCCAGCAGATGCTTAGGAACAAAGCCACCAAATGCCTGTGCTGACATTACCTTCAAAATCTTTTAACTGCTCTAAAAACAAATGTGATACAATGAAAATAATTCTTTTGATAAGTTGGAATTTGAATTTCTGCACCAGTTTTGATTCGTGTGTTAGAACTTACTGAGCTGATACCTTGTAAGAATATGCGCACAATGCCAGCTTGCAGAAACAGCAGGCTCAAGGTAAGCCCCGGTCTGTTGGGTTCTAGATCACTGAACGCTAACTACATTTGCGAATATCTGGTCAACCAGCCTGCTGACAGTAACAGCACTTTATATCTGGCTTTCCGCCTTACAATAAGCCCCACATGTCCCAAAAGCTAGATGCAAATAAAAACCAGCTAAAGAGCAGAGGCAGTGGAAAAAAAACTAACCAGAATATTAGTTTCAACTGCAACCATTCCACATGCAAGGGCTACAGAGATTTGAGACCGTGAAACAGACAAGCATTAGGAAAGGGTTACAAAATTTGGGTCATTTCGTCTGAGCATTCCTCTCACAAACACTTTTGTCTAATTTCTATTATTCCCTTTCCCTACCCCCAAAAACAAAATAAAAAATCTTAAGCTGGCACAAGATCACACCCATGAAGCTTCAAGTTGATAGGACAAAAATCGGGGGAAGTTAAAAATCAGATCAAAGCTGGTTTGAACTAAGGGCAGACCAATGTCTCTCCATGATAGGACCCAATGGTAGTATCTTCAGACTCTACAGTAGTGAGTTTTAAAATGCTTGACTGATGGAAATAAACTTGTTACACAAAGCTAAGGCACATGTCCTGTTTGTACACAGAATAGTTCACTTTTATAACAAGGTACAAAACATCTTTTCACTTAAAAAGCTGTATAGGCAGGTTTGCAGAGCCGCCATTTCACCACTGCCCAACAGTTGAACTAAAATGACAATGCAAAAGAAAGTTGAGCTGGACAAGCCTGCACATGCCACCCTTTGGCTGTAGAATAATTGATCACCATTCTCTCTGTAACAGCCCTAACCTATTTTAAGACTAGCAGGTTCCTCTTCTCCCTCACCCTTTTCTTTTCTCAAGACTAAAACTACTCACAGTATTTTCACCTGTCCTCATAAGGTCATGTTTTTAAAACCCATTATTATTTTGGAGGGTCTCTCCAGTCTGTCCACATCTTTGCTAAAGTGTGGCGCCCAAAACTGGATACAATACTCCAGCTGAGGCTTCATCGGTGCCAAACAGAACAGGACAATAACCTCCATGTCTTACTTATGAAATTCCTGGTAATACACCCACAATACTCCTTTGCATTTGTGTATAGACATCTCAGATGTTGAGCAGATTCCCACTGTATTGTCCCCCTCTTGTTCCTATGTCCCTATTATAATTTACCATTCTTCTCTCTCCTGCCCACAACTTTTAGCCCTTTGTCAAGGTCACTGTTTTGACAACTACAACCAACAGTAGGATTGTTACCCAGGAGCTAGTGTTGCAGATTAATAAATCTGCCTTTGAAGAGCTGCATTGTCAGTTCTTGAATTTGACACTTGAAGAGATTTCCTACATCAGTTTATAAGTGATATGAAAAATAATAAAAAAAACTGCATGGCCAGCATATTATTTTTCAATTAGTTACATAAGAACTGCCGTACTGGGTCAGACCAAAGGTCCATCTAGCCCAGTATCCTGTCTACCGACAGTGGCCAATGCCAGGTGCCCCAGAGGGAGTGAACCTAACAGGTAATGATCAAGTGATCTCTCTCCTGCCATCCATTTCCACCCTCTGACAAACAGAGGCTAGTGACACCATTCCTTACCCATCGTGGCTAATGGCCATTAATGGACTTAAAGTTAAAACTTTATTTGCAAAAAGTTCTTTCAGACATCTGATTCTTCCTCACAGAGGGCTAAGTCCATGACAGATTTGAAGTTTAAAATTTGCAAGTAACTGAAAATAGGATGAATGAAAGTTCCTATTCCATCACAATTGTTGTAGGAAATGCTGAATTTTTAAGGAGTTCATAGTTGGAGTGGTAATAGGTAGAATAATTAAATATTGTATGGTCTTCATAAAAGGGTGACAGGTGCCATGCTAGCATCAGGCAGTAGCTTCAAATTGCCTCAAACGATCCCACATGTAATATCTCTTCAGAATATACACCTGAACATAGTTTCTAATTCTTATACAGTGCCAACCAGTAAGGGGATGTTCTTTTCCTTGGCTCATTTCCTAAAAGAAGGCTTGATCTGCCAAGGAACCCTGTAATGCTCCAAAATGCCATATGTTTGTGAAAAAAATTGTAGTACTGTGCTTCCAGTGCCTTAATACATTAGCTGTCCTTCCACTGACCCTGAGATATGACATAAATATTTTATAGTGTGTGCTATATAATGCAACCAAAAATGACAGCTCCTAACAGGGGACAACAAGAGACAGAAGAACACAGTGGCAGGGTGTGTGCTTAGTACTATAAAGAGGAACAGCATCAGCTTTTTCCCCCTATCCTGTATAAAATTTCAATTAAGTGTGAGGACTCTTGTAAATAATTTATATAAATCTGATATGTGCATCATAGCTGCACATACCCACCTTCAAAAGAAGTGCCCATTGTTTTATGACAGTGGAGAAGCAGGATCTATTCACTATACTGAATTGAAGAGAAACCAGCCTCTATTTTCTATTCAAATAGGTTACCAAGGGAGGTTGTGGAATCCCTGTCATTGGAGGTTTTTAATAACAGGTTAGACCAGGGGTAGGCAACCTATGGCACGCATGCCGAAGGTGGCGCGCAAGCTGATTTTCAGTGGCACTCACACTGCCTGGGTCCTGGCCACCAGTCTGGGGGGCTCTGCATTTTAAATTTAAATGAAGCTTCTTAAACATTTTAAAAACCTTATTTACTTTACATATAACAATAGTTTAGTTATATATTATAGACTTATAGAAAGAGACCTAAAATGTTGAAATGTATTACTGGTATGTGACACCTTAAATTAGAGTGAATAAATGAAGACTTGGCATACCACTTCTGAAAGGTTGCCGACCCCTGGGTTAGACGAATACCTGTCAAGGATGTTGTAGGTATCCCTTCAATTACAGGAGAACCTCTCAAGGTTTCTTCCAGCCCTACATTTTTATGATTCTATACGTTTTCAGCTGCTTCATACGTTTCTCCACAGATTATCAAATCTGGCACAGAATACTTTGTAAAAACGTGAAGATTCAAGGTTACAAACATAGTGCCCATTAAAGTTAATGATGAAATCGCAAGTCATAACCTTGCTTTTTCAATTAATATTTTCAAATTCCTTTTGGCCTGAAATTTTCTGTAACGTGTCTTAAATCAGCTTTGATATCATTACCTCAAACCAATACAGTACATAACCTCAAATATGACAGACTGTTTGGGAGGTCCAGAGAAGTCTTTTATTTATTTTTTTTATTTTTATTTAAGTCTTCTGGCCACTATCTCACTTATGTACTCGTTCTAATTACACTATCAAATATTTCATCACCTTTCATACTACAATTAATTTTATTCAAACCAACATGACACTTTTAGCCCACCGTAGCAAAAGAACAAGGTCAAGCACTTAACTCCAAAAGATCCAATAAGAACAGCATGCTGGGAATTAACTCTTAATAAAACCTTACCTGGAGGTGGATGCACAGGAGGTATTGGTGGATGAGATGTCTCAATTTTAGGAATTTTAGATGGTGGTGGTTCTGAAAAAACAAATTTGGAAGCCCCCCATCAACAAAAATGTAAGTTTAGTTATGGATCCATCAGCATATTAAGACCGGAAATCCAGAATGGGTTTTGGGAAAAGGATTCTTTTATTATGTTTCTACTGTGCTATGTAAAGTGGGGCTCCGACTTGTTTGGAGACTGTAGGCATTACCACAGTATGAAATTTAAATAATCTAACTGAAATCCAGCATCACACATGTTAGTTTATTATTAGGGTCTATCCACAACTTTTAACCATGAGACATGGTTACTTTAATACAGAGCTGGAAAAAGAAAGATCTGGCCAAACTTGTTACATAGACACAGTTGGGGTATACAGCAAAATAACTTTTACAAAGTGGATACTGGAAGACAATCATGTGTTGGCCTAACTCTCTGACAAAAGAAAAACGTGGTTAACTGCCAAAGTTAACAAGAATTAACTATGTTATGTTTGGGTACAGACTGTAAGCCATGCCAGTAATTGGCTACTCACTTAAGTTATAATGGAGATGGAGCTTTTATAATAGTAATTTTTAGTTCTACTGAACAGCCTATTTGTACAAGCATAAAAGGACTATGCTTTTGGAACAATTATACCGTACTAACACAGATAAACAAAAACACAAACTTATTTTTTTTTTAATTGGAAGGTCTATATTTAAGCCTGCATAATCAAGACCAAACAAACAGGGTAATTTCTAGACCTAGAAAGAAACTAACCAAGCAATTTTAGAAGGTGCAGTGAATTAGTTATTCTGGCAAACAGTTTTGCTTATTAAAAAAGTGAAAGATATAATATATATTAAAAAAAATACAATATCTACCTGATGCCTTGGTTTCTTCTTTGGGAGATACAGCCTATTAGTCAAAAAAACAAAATTCACATCAATCTCCAGAACTATACATTATAAAATCTGAATAATTCAAAAATAAATATGTAATTAGCAAACACATACTGTTAATACTAATAGGATGCAGTTTATTAAGGCCTGGTACACCTCTACCTCAATATAATGCTGTCTTGGGAGCCAAAAAAATCTTACCGCATTACAGGTGAAACTGTGTTCTATCGAACTTGCTTTAATCCACTGGTGTGCGCAGCCCCGCCCCCACAGAGCACTGCTTTACTGTGTTATATCCGAATTCGTGTTATATCGGGTCACGTTATATCGGGGTAGAAGTGTATATGCACAGGTTTTGAATCAATTTAACTAAATCTGTTTCCAATTTGAGTGTGAGAACTGTGGTCTAGACAAGCCCTAACCCCCCCCCCCCTTTTTTTTTTTTTTTATAACTAAAAGGCCTGTGATGTTCCACACAAACAAAGAGCATTGAATCAGGCAATATGAAGTGCGTAATTTGATTTGGATAGGAGAGTTGATGGTTAAGAATGTGAGAGTGTGAGGAGTCTGAAAAATGTACCTACTGTGTGTGAACACAGAGCTGCCTTTGTAATTCTTGTTATTTAATATTCACAGCTTTTAATTTATTTATAATCTACTGAAGCAGCATCATGGTCCAGTGGACAGAGTGCTGACTGGGAAGTCGCGTGACGTGGGCTCTATTTCTGGCTCTGCCTCTGACCTGTTGTGTGAACTTTGGCAAGTCATTTCACCTCTTTATACCTCAGTTACCCAGTCAGTAGGATAATGAAAAAAATATTTCCCTTTGTAAAGCACTTTAAAATCTTCAGGTAGAAAACACTATGTAAAAGCCAAGTATTATCGTAACAGCACAGAACATGGGTGCACACTAAATTCAGAGTGAATGAGAAATCTTTTACAGACATGGGAGTGAGAAAATCAAATGTTTTCACTTTGACACGACTTTCTTTTGGAACATTCTATCACCAAAGTGGCTTGGCGTAGAAACTGCAAATTTATTTTCATTTGTCTGAATTCCTTTAAGTTCTATAAACTTTCTTGCAGACTAAAGTATACACTTGTAGGCTTCCTACCTATCCTGCACCAGCCACCTCAAGCCAATGTAGTTTAAGAAGTTCAGTAAATCCAACAGGAATTTAATGAGCACACAAGCTTATCAAGAAATTAAATTCCTTAGCAGAATCAGCCACGTTACAGAGCTCCTGTAAGATCCACCAAAACTCCTGCACTAAGACTTCACAAATGCAGACAACTGAAGTCTAACCTGAGCCATGCTGCTCTGTAAGTGGAAGTTTGCACTGTCTCCAAGATATGACCAGTGATATTCTGCTTTCTCTAATCCTGCAAACACATTTCCTCCCAATAACTGCGGGATCTTGCCCAAAGAATTTAACTTGACTAATGTCATTAAGTAAACACTGCAATTTCTTTGGAATTGAAACTAAATTAAATTCTTTCCTACAGCTTACTTTAGGGGTAAATAATTCTATAATCTCATAAAAATGTTGTCTCTAGAGATATGTGTAATAGTGTCAATACAGATATTATATAATTATTTTTGGAGTTCTAGGGTAACTAAACAGCTGTGACCAAAATGCACAGAATTCAAGATTATTTAATCGCTAAAGATCATCTTGTAAAAAATTTTAAATGAGGTCCATGAGTTAGAGGCAGTCTGGGGAAAACAGAAAACAAATTTTTAAGTGCAATGAACCGTATGAACTGTAACAAAACTATACCATATTTGCTAGCAGTAACTTCTTACTTTCCTGAGCCCCAATTGCTAGGGCTGTTAACTGTTCTGTCAGTGTATCCAGAATTTCAAGGTGGTTTTCTTATTATTTTGACAAGAATGTGCCAATGAGGACACAGGACTGACTGTTATTTCAGCAAAAGCAGGTATATGTTAGAAGAGCTCCAATTTAGGTCTCAAGACAAGGCTGTACACGGGTACACTATAATTTGCACTGCTTTATTTAAATTCTTTGCTATCCTTCATTCTAGTAACTGAAGTAATATTCCAGAGCCCACTTCAACTTCTACCTTTTCTCCAAAGATTTCAGTGTTTTCCTGTATATGCCTTTCCTTGTAATACAAGATTTGTCCAGTCATGATCAATGTATAAATTCACCAGCCATATCCAAAAGCTTCAGTGAGTGACTATGAAGCCTCAAATTTTCATAGCTGTGTATAATTTTAACTAGCTAGTCCATGACATTTATTTTGAATGTGTTCTAACTGCAGGTCTGCAAATCAAATTATAATTGCACGCACAATTACTGAAAAGAGCACTCATTTTTGTTTACTTTCATGATTGAGTGGAGTAAACAATTTTACAATGGTAACGTCTCCCCACGTTTAAATGATCCTGTAAAGCTTAGATATGTGAATTAAACAATGAATAATACCAATGGTTAAGTACAGGCACAGTGTAAGTTCATAAGCATACAGGATGTGTATCATTGTTTTCTTTACTACTTGCTGGTTCTTTCAAAGTTATTTATTCCCCACGAAGTTTCACCAGTTTTGAGCGAGACTGGTTCAAAACCATTTTTGTTTAACTATTACATATTCAAAAGCATGAACATGCAAACCAGAACAGGTCAATCTGAAATGGAGCATTTTTAAATTGGGTCAATCTGAAAGCAAGTAAGTTTAGACAAATATAATGGAATTCTCAAAGGAGTTCATTTTTAACTTCCCTTTGATTATATGCAGTGGATCCCCTGGTAGGGATCAATTGGATATAATCAAAAGGAAGTTACCTACAAGCTTCTTAAAAGGGCTCTTTATTTCCAGTGCCCTAACTTCCTCCGCTTATCACTCGATTCCCTCCAACTTTCATCCTCTCCACTCCACCAGAACTGATCAATCAAAAAAGTCACTAATGACACCTTCCTCTCCAAATCTAAGAGCCTGTGCTCCATTCTAATTCTCTTCAATGTGTCTGCTGCTGCTGATACACACTACCCTTTTCTTCTGGAGGCCATCTCTTCCTGGGGTCCCTGACTCATTTCCTGGTTCACTTCCTGCCTTATTTACCCACTCTTTCACTGTTACCTTCATTGGATCCTTGGTCCTGCTTCTTCTCTCTCGCTTTTTTGTTCTCAAATCTTCCACCACTAAGTATTTCCCCTCCCTGGGTAACTTCACCTACTCCAACTGTCTCATATTTCACATCTATCTCTCTAACCACGACCTCTGTTCAGGCTCAAACCTCTTCCTGCCTCTTCCATACTTCCCAATTGATGTCCTAATGCTATTCAAACTAAACAGGGCAAAAATGAGCATCCCAACTTTCCTCCTGAAACTTCTCCCCCTCATCCCCTTTCCTCTTTGATAATTCCACAACAGTCTATTACTGAAGCTGGCAGCAAACTTAGGGTTTACTTTGACTCCTGCCCAGCATTACCAGCTCTTGTGGTTTTATCACAAGACCCCTAAACCTGATGTTTCCTAAAGCCTCAGCTCCTGAGGTAATAGAAATGTGAGAATCTGTTTTTGGGGAGGGTTTTTTTAAGCCCTCATGCTTGGGGAGCAAAGCTTGCTTGTTTTGTCACTCTGTCTCCCCCATCCCCGCAAGTATTTAGGAGTTGCAGTGGCAATTAGCGGACCTCTGCTATGCTTTGACAAAAAGCTTGCCATATAGATATTTCTCTATTCCCCTTATGTTACTGAATTTCTCTTTAAGAAGGAATCATATACTGGTTGTAGAAGACAGGTCACTACCCCTTCGCTTTAGGGGTTTAGAGCAGTGGTTCTCAACCTTTTGGACTACTGTACCCCTTTCAGGAGTCTGATTTGTCTTGCATACTACAAGTTTCATCTCAGGCTTTGACTTCAGCCCTGCACAGCAGGACATGGGCTTTCAGCCCTGGGCCCCAGTGAGTCTAACACTGGCCCTGGTAACCCCATTAAAACAAACTTGCTCACAGTTTGAGAACTGCTGATATAATGTATAGAACAGATATAATATATAGAACACTGTCTGTATGAAATTTTGTACTGACTTTGCCAGTGCTTTTAAAACCAGGCAAATATCTAGATGAGTTTATATATTCCCTAGAAGGCCTCCACATACCCCTAGTTGAGAATCACTGGTTTAGAGCAACTGAAATTAATGTCTGGCATCTTGCCACAGTTGCCAAAATGTCTGAATGATTAATATGTGAAATTATAAACATATAAATTATAAGGGAAACCACCTAACACTAGTTTAACACAAATTCTTTTATTAAATCCAAAGGCCAAAGGGTATTTATACAATTGCTCTAAAAATGCCTAAAAAGCCTAACTAATAAGCAATTTACTACATCCAACCAGTACCAAAACATTTATAAGCATTTGATCAAGATGCTTACAAATGGGCTAGGCCCAGGGGTGCTTAGACCCATACTGATTGGCTCCAGGATGGTCAGACAGGGATTAGTAATGAACCCCTTTAAGAGTTTACTTATTATACCCATAACCAACAAGTGATGTCATTGCTTGCTGACTTCAGCTATAAATCAACTTGAGACAATTGACCCTTAGTTCCAGTCTTAATCCTCCTAAGATTTACAGCCCCCTTTCTTCCCTTATTTTCTCCCCCAATCCTTGCTTACCAGCAGAACAGTGGGAAGGTCTGGGCTTGTTTCTTTTATGACAGTTTTTCTTTGTCTTGTTACTGCCGCTCTTTATTTTATTAGTTACTTTTGAAGCCATACATCCTTCCCATACTACTTATTCTCATGACCTCCTTTTACTTGCTGATTGGGGCCCTCTTTACAACACACAGTATATCCTTAACCAAACTTAAGCTAACTTTAATTCTTTAAAAACAACAAAGAGTCTGGTGGCACCTTAAAGACTAACAGCTTTATTTGGGCATAAGCTTTCGTGAGTAAAAACCTCACCTCAAATTAAAATTTAATTCTTTAATTTACTCTTATCCTACACCCTATGTCTGTTATAACATCCCTCTGTGTGGCAATTATCCTCACTATCCTCTCCAAACCTTGTCTGAAAAATTTACTTTTGCCTTGCTTTCCACTGGTTATCTACGCCTGTGCAGTCTAATTCCTCCACTTTGCCCTACTTCAGTCTGTGTTTAGGTATCAGAACTTATGATTTTCTTACTCTGTAATGACTTATTTGCCTTACTTCACATCCCTCCTTTCCCTTGGCTAGCCTCATTTCTGTTTAATTTAGATGGGACACATTTTGGGGCAGGAAGCAGGACTCTAAATCTCTATGAAGCTTCATGCCAAGTTATAACACAACCTACATTGTTAATAAACTGTGAAATCACTAGTTTTCTATCACACATATGCAAAGCAGCAATAATTCCACTTTACCAGGGTAGATAGTTTTATTCTGCATTTTAATACCCAACAGATCAAGCAGCTTTAACTGATGCCAAATGATGAACCCACGTTTTAAATTCTTTATTAGCACTAAAGTGGCACACAAAATGAAAAGTTCTTCCCTACATGTGAAATCAAAGAAGCCATTTTAAATCTGAAGTGACTCCCCCTTGACATTCACGGAGAGGACTTCTGAAATTGTTTGCTCTAATTAGTCAAACGATCACTTCAAGCAGCGACCAAATTCCATTTTATTAGGTTACTCTGTATTTATTCACAAAGTCTAATCTTGCGAAAATAATTTCACCAAGACGCCCCATCATCATGGAGTAAGTGAAAGCAGCTGATGGAGGAGACAGTTAACAAAATGGGTCAGACAAAATTTCACACAAATAAGATCTGTGACTAGTTGTTTATGTAAAAGCAGTATGTACATGTCAAAAAAGCCTACCAAAGTGCTTTTTCCAGTCATGTCAGCAAGTGTAATCTTTTTCCTTCAGTAAATCCCTGAAAATCCTTTTAGCCATTCTTCCATGTAAGATATTGCCTCTTCTAGCAAAGGGTACTAAAATCTGTTTATGGAGATTTTTTTTTTTAATTGACTATTTACTTGTGTTGCTGACCAATATCCCAAGTTCCATAGTAATATTTTTTTTCTAGTACAGTACTTGAAGTTTGAGAAGAGTTCATCGGCAGTTCTAAATGAGGCAATCCTGCAACATACAGTAGAACCTCAGAGTTATGAACTGACCAGTCACCACACACCTCATTTGGAACTGGAAGTACAGTACGGTACTGCATTAAACAACTAAAAATATAAACGGCAAATTTAAAAAAAGATTTGACAAGGTAAGGAAATTTTCTGTGCCTTTTTCATTTAAATTAATATGTTTAAAAGCATCTTTTTTCTTCTGCATACTAAAGTTTCCAAGCTGTATTAAGCCACTGTTCAGTTGTAAACTTTTGAAAGAACCACCATAACCTTTTGTTCAGAGTTATGAACAACCTCCATTCTAAAGGTGTTTGTAACTCTGAGGTTCTACTGTATGTGCACCTGTATCTTTGAAAATTTTACATCTTCAATACAAATGTATCAGCCCCCAATAACATATATTTTAGTTCGACCATTTAAGGTAGTTTTTCCTCAGTAAAACAACAATGGGAGAGACCTTAAACAGCTGAACGTTCAAAATGTTCTTCCCCACCAACAGTTTAGAAGAGGTGCCAGATTTAGACAGGCAGGCATTTGGAAAGGTTTTATAAACCAGGGACCATCTCCTCAGCTGATGTAAATTTCCATATCTCCATTGTCTTCAATTAAGCTATGATGATTGACAAAGTGGAGCATTTGGCTCTGAGGAATATACACATTTCTCCTAGAACATCTTAAGAGGCAGTCATGCAATTTCCTATTTACAAAAACTGGTAGAATCTCTTAGTAAGGTTTAACTTAAAATGTTTTTGGGGCACAATGCATCTTATTGCTTCCAAGTCATGAATTTCCTAGCATGGAATAAATTTGGTACATAAAGCATTATCCAATCTGAGCTATTGCACTCTCCTGCCACAACAGGACATATCTTTACAGCTCTAACTTTTTATAGGCTTTAGGTGTCTTTTTTTAACCTCACTCTACAAATTATCTGGACTTATTAGTCTCCCTTCTGCATCCGTTTACACTCGAGGCTGATGTTAGTTGGGCTCAGATACTGTTCTCATCAGATCTCCAACTAAGCAAGATCAGGCCTCCTTAATACTTATGAGACTGAAGAAAACTCCAGGTGCTGCAGGAAATCATGCTGTTGATTCAGTAAGTATACTCTCATTCCTCCAAAATTAATTCATGAATTCATGTCTCAGCATGGGACTGGAAGCCTAAAGCTGCTGAAGATGCATTCTTTTAAGAAAGACCTAAAACAAATACCTAGACTATTTGCAGACAAAAGTTCCTTGGCATTTTTGCAACAGTTATATATGGCCAGATTCCAGTTTGTGTTTTCATTATTTCCACAGTGCCAACTGATTACTACGTACTTCAGACAAATATAAAAAAGGTCCTGCCCTTAAGATCCTACAACGCAAGACAATGTGCAATGAAAGCAAGGTGGGTTTTTTTTTGGGGGGGGGGGGGGGGGGGGGGAGAGAAGAGGAGCAAATACATTCTGGCTTCCTAAAATTCCCCCTAAAGTTTCAATTGAATTTGGTATTCTTTATTTTCCATCTTCAACTACCATGTACTGCAAACGGGAAATGTTACAACAGTACTGCCATGTTCCACTGCAGACATGACTTTGTTTCAGCAGTAAATGACATTCTATGTAAAATCTAAGATTAAATAGATCTATGCATTCGTAACTTTTTCTGCCTGCTACCTCTATCTAGACTTTTGCACACTCCTCCTCAGCCCCAAATCTTTCACTGTTTTGTCTGTTTTCTCCAGAGATGCTGCCTGCTGTTCTCTCCAAATCAAAGTTGCATTAGCAGTAATAGGTCATAAGAAGACATTAAGAATTTATAAGAAAGAGGGGAGGGCACATCCTAAATAGCCCAAGAAAACAGATACCAGAGGCTCTAGTGTGACTAACGCACTTGTTATTTCACTGCTGTTTGAATAAATTATCAAACATAAATGCAATAGAGACAACAATTTAGTTAACTGCGTATCAAATAGAGGTCCAAAGGCTGTACTTGACCCTGGAATGACTTTGGATAAGTATGCAGCTGGAATACTTATGAGGTTTTGGCCATTGTGTAGGGTGCTTTCTTATTTTAAAAGAACAGTGATGGTACAGCGCACAAGACATGGAATGCATAAAACCGTGCCCGTAAGATTGTTTTTATATTGTCATGATGAAAATAGGCAAAAAACTTTTAAGTGGTTTGTAATGGGGTGCTGCCCTCAAGCATGCCCCCTTGTGGCCCTGCAGATGCATTGCTCCTGGCACCCACTCAAGTTTTCAATTACAGGCAGTCCTCGGACTTACAACACAATTGGTTCCTTACAGTTGGTAAGTCGTAAGTTGGAACTCGGAACCACAATCTACTCCGTTGTTGGACCAAGCTTCATAAACTTCTTTGGATGCTGTAGCCCACGTAAGCTTATACTCAAATAAATTTGTTAGTCTTTAAGGTGCCACAAGTACTCCTGTTCTTTTTGTGTCATTTTTAGGCATCTTCAGAGTGGAACCACTTGATGGGGTAGTCTGCTCCCTTAATGGTAGTGATACCTCGGGGTCAGCTCTTTTTGCGGATACAGACTAACACGGCTGCTACTCTGAAACCTGCAAAAATGACACATTAGAGATTCCACCTATATTGAATCTCTGATTTTATATAAAATATGCTCATTTGGGAAAAAATGTAAATGGCCATTCCAACAAACTCAGTCTAGTTTCTGAAAGTGAATTTGGGTTCTTCTTTTCTCATACATCATCACTTATAATAAAGGTTCTGCAGATCAAGTGATTTCATCTGTAACATTTGAGCAAACTCTCAGCCTTCAGTTGGCAGGCAAAGGCATAACTGATTGGAACACAGTAAACGGTTCTGTTGACAATGCACAAGAGAGGTGCAGGCCCTGCGGTCCTGGTAGGCATTAAAAAACAACAACTTACTTTGGTACTAAACGCAATAAACCAAGAAAAAAAATCCAACATGTACTAATATGATACTTTACAGTTACTTTTCAAAGCATAACCATAATTTAGACAACTGCTCCTGCTCTAAATTAGAAATCTGTTCACCACTTATGTTCAGTTAAACTTACCGCTGGACGTTTAGCCTGCCTTGGAGGACTTGACTGAGGAGAGGGTTTCTTAGATTGCTGTGTTTGTTGCTGCTGTTGCTGTTGCACTGACTGCTGGGACTCTTTTTGCTGCTGTGTCTGTGACTGCTCTGAACTTTGAGATTGCTGCGACTGTAGTACTGGAGGCATCTGAGGTGTAGATTGAAGGGATGGTGGCTGTTGCAGTTGGTGTGGAGTATGATGAGGCATTTGCTGTTTCCCTTGTGAGTACAGATCCAGGATCTGGTGACAGATGTCTAACAAAAAGTCCAAAAGGTTATACATTCCTAGTAAAACGTAACAATATTTATAATCAGCTTGAAACCCTTTAAAGGGACACAAACGTCAAAACAACATTTCTGGCTAAAAATATTTTACCTAGCATGGGTATATAAATAATCTACTACAATGGGACCCAAATCTTGGTTGAAGCCTCTACATGCTAGTTAGATAAAAATGGGATGAAACTGTGAGTTGTTCTGTTTCTTTAAGGTATATTTATTTTTCTTCCAATATTATTATTATACATTTCTAGTACAAGCCTATTTTTTATATTCACCTGTAGACTAAACTGTCTAGCTCTTTGTGGAAGTTAAGAGTATGATTTGAGATAGGTTTTAGCAGCTGTTTTGGAAAAACGTCCTTCATGTTTTGTCTTTCAAGTGCCAAGAACAATTAGGTCTTGGATTCATGGCCTACATAAATACTGAAATATCCAAACCTTCAAAAGATTCCTTAGTTAGGTTATTTGACTTCCAGAAGCCACTAGCCTTTGGAATGGGATACAAGCAATGTAGGATAAAAATGTGAAGTACATGCACACAGAAAGGGAGGAATGCAAGAATGCAGTTCCACAAGAAAATTATAACTCCCAATGAATATGAAGTGGTAGTGTCTCAGCTGTATTACTGTATTAGGCTTAGATTTGCATGTTTTATTTTATTTCACTTGGTAATTCACTTTGTTCTGTCTGTTACTACTTGGAACCAATTAAATCCTACTTTCTGTATTTAATAAAGTCACTTTTCACTTATTAACCCAGAGTATGTATTAATACCTGGGGGGACGCAAACAGCTGTGCATCTCTCTCTAACAGTGTTATAGAGGGCAAACAATTTATGAGTTTACCCTGTATAAGCTTTATAGATGGTAAAATGGATTTATTTGGGTTTAGACCCCATTGGGAGTTGGGCATCTGAGTGTTAAAGACAAGAACACTTCTGTAAGCTGTTTTCAGGCAAGTCTGCAGCTTTGGGGCAAGTAATTCAGACCCTGGGTCTTTGTTGGAGCAGACGGGCGTGTCTGGCTCAGCAAGACAGGGTTCTGGGGTCCTGAGCTGGCAGGGAAAGCAGGGGCAGAAGTAGTCTTGGCACATCAGTTGACAGTTTCCAAGGGGGTTTCTGTGATCCAACTCGTCACAATATTACTCAGCTCCCCTCTGGAAAGCTTAAGTAAACAGATAATCTTCAGTACCCTGGCCTAAAAGCAAGGTTGATGATTAAGGGAGAAACTGTCCAGACTAGGGTTGCCAGGCATCCAGTTTTCGACTGCAATGCCTGGTCAAAAAGGAACCCTGGCGGCTCCTGACCAGGCAGTTAAAAATCCAGTCGGCAGAGTAGCAGGGCTAAGGAAGGCTCCCTGCCTGCCCTGGCTCTCCGTGGCTCCCGGAAGCGGCTGCCATGTCCTTTGGCCTCTAGGCACAGGGAGGCTCTGCGCACTGCCCCCGCCCCAAACGCCGGCTTCGCAGCTCTCATTGGCCGGAAACCACGGCACTTATTCTGCAATCAGAAAGTTGACAACCCTAGTCCAGACCTCAAATTAAAAAAAGAAGGCAAGTATTTAAAGCGTGACAAACATATTTCTGGTACCTTCCAGAACATCAACAGGTACATCTTGAACAAACTGCTCCCACCATCTTCTGTACATTGGCTTTGATGTCCACTCCTGAATTTCAAACTTGCACAAACGGCCTGCCAGATACATAACTGCAACAGCTATGATCTCAGGTTCCCACTGCAGTGACAACGTAGTACAGAGACTAGAATATCAAAGAACAGTCATTTTAAGATAACCCAGATAGCTGCTTCACAAGTCTGAATACCTGATATCTACAACGTATTGTTGAGACAAAGCAGATGACAGTTAAGTTTTAACATCTCATTCAGATAATTTTGGATTAACAAAACTAGGATTCCCCTGTCACAAACTAATTTACCAAACTAAGATCTTTGTTAATAGTACTTTGATATAATAGTAATTTGATTTTTAAACGTGCAAAGCACTATTATCTTGCAGCAACAAAAAGCAACACGAACAGATTTAAAATACTTGTTCTCAGGAATTTATTTAGAAAAAGAGTCTGACATACCAAGATAAAGTTTTCACAAAAGCATGAGGGAATTTGGCTGCACCAGATTCCAGTTTGGGTGATTACATTCTGTTTATCTAAAAATTCCTCCTGTAACATCAGTTGTATATGATATTCTTCAAGTTCTGTCCTAAACAGTTGTTTATTTCAGTGGCAGGTGAAAGGATTTCTACGTTTATTTTGTAATGCATTTGGGGATTATTTTGGATAAAATGCACTTAAATATAAACAATGAATCATGGGAATTTTAAGACCAAATACTCCAATGCATAAGTTTTAGTTCTAAGAGGTCTAGAAAGTTGTCCCAATTAGCATATGTAGTTGTGAAGGCTACAGTAAAGTTGACTTTACCACTACTTCTCAATTGGTAAGATTAATCATGAAATACTCAGCTTGATTTGCAATTTAAAACCCCAGAGCCAGCTTTTCTTAGGTAACCACTCAACTCATTGCTAAGTTCTATAATATAAGCTCTTCAAGCAAAAAGTCTGAAAATCTGCCATTCAGTGATCTAGCCAACTAGTTACAAAAATTTCACACCATTCATTCATTGACCAATTCACTATGGGTTCTTTTGTTTAGCACAAGGTACTAATAGCAGTTATGTTAAAAAAAACTCATTAGTTTATGGAGGACTGAAGTACACAAAGCATTAGAGCGTACCCATAGAGGTGAGTCATTTAGTAGTTTCAAAACTAAAAATGCAAAAGGTACATAAAAAGAACGGCCGTACTGGGTCAGACCAAAGGTCCATCAAGGCCAGTATCCTGTCCTCTGACAGTGGCCAATGGCAGGTGCCCCAAAGGGAACGAACAGACAGGTTATCATCAAGTGATCCATGCCCTATCACCCAATCCCAGCTTCTGGTAAACAGAGGCTAGGGACACCATTCCTACCCATCCTGGCTAATAGCCGTGGGTGGACCTATCTTCCATGAATCTATCTAGCTCCCTTTTGAACCCCATTATAGTACTGGCCTTCACAACACCCTCTGGCAAGGAGTTGCAGAGATTGACAGTGCATTGTGTGAAAAAAATACTTTCTTGTGTTCATTTTAATCCTGCTACCTATTAATTTCATTTAGTGGCCCCTAGTTCTTGTATTATGAGAAAGAGTAAATAACACTTTCTTATTTACTTTCTCTATACCACTCATGATTTTATAGATCTCTATCACATCCTCCCCTAGTCACCTCTTTTCCAAGCTGAAAAGTCCCAGTCTTATTAATCTCTCCTCATACAGAATCCGTTTTATACCCCTAATCATTTTTGTTGTCCTTTTCTGAACCTTTTACAATTCCAATATATCTTTTTTGAGATGGGGTGACCACATCTGCATGCAGTATTCAAGATGTCAGAGTACCATGGATTTATATAGAGGCAATATGATATTTTCTGTCTTATTATCTATCCCTTTCTTAATAATTTCCAACATTCTGTTCACTTTTTTGACTGCCGCTGCACATTGAGTGGAGGTTTTCAGAGAACTATCCACAATGACTCCAAGATCTCTTTCTTGAGTGGTAACAGCTAATTTAGACCCCATCATTGTGTATGTATAGTTGGGATTATGTTTTCCAACGTGCATTACTTTGCATTTATCAACATTAAATTTCATCTGCCATTTTGTTGCCCAGTCACCCAGTTTTGTGAGATCCTTTTCTAGCTCTTCGCAATCTGCTTTAAAAACCTTCCAAGAAGTAAACTGGATTAGAATTTCCTTTCTTAATGTTGCTTCTACATCCATGGCACTTAGGTCTATGTTTATATTACAGCTAACACAGGATGCCTAGCCCTCTGCTCTGAAACCCTTTAATGGATGTTGCATAGCATTATTTTTCACAAGGTCCCATGGGATAAGTCTCACCACTCAGTGTGCACTAAGCATAGTGCAGGATCTTAAGGGCTAAGTGAAAATCTTAACCAAAGTAGCCGTAGTTTAAATCCACATTGATGACAGTATGGAACAAAGTTGCGTAAGTCCAGTAGTTTTTCCAAGGGCATTTTTCTGAATTCCAAGTATAGTGCTGTCTCAACAATACTATTGATTTTTCTGAATTTACAAGAAAAAAGTTTCTCAACTGCCATGCTGCATATTCAACCTGGGATCTGAAAGTCAAGCTAGATTCTTTCCTTCCTATGTATCACCATCTGCAATAAAGATGATGCAAGCCAAATGGTACAGTCACACCTGTGCCAGAAACCTTTCTTCAACTTATGTCACCACCATCACCCATGTAAACCAATTATCTCCATTTGGGTTGTACAGGTGTTCAAGACTGAGAATTTGAGCCTAAATCCTAATCTTGCATACCTAAAATTAAGCACCAGAGTAAAAGCGACCTATTTTCAGAGGTGCTGTGCACCCCAAGTCTGACTCAAATCAATGGGAATCATAGGTGCTTAGCGCTTTTGAACAATCAAGACCAGTTTTCTTTGGATTTCTAAAGTTAAGCACTCTAGTTAGAAATTTGAGAGTAATTACACAATTGTGTTGATGCACCAAGAAATTAGTTAGCTCGTTCTCTCTCATGTGCTGGCTCTACAGTGCTAACAGAAGTGTAGTACACTAAGTTTATTTAAGCGTCTGAGGTATGCAGAAATGACTCAATACATCTACTAAGAAGGTGCTATTTTTACATAAACATCTTCCATAGTTAAATTCAGTTGAGCTACAGCTGGTTACAATATAAAATCAAATATTTTGCCTGGGTTTTTTCCCAAGTGTTGTCTGATGAGACAGACAAACACCACTTATACCTGAACCTATTTACTGCACTGCACAATGAAAAATATAAAATATGTTGCACAAAGACTATATTTCTGGGACTGACCTCTTCCCAGGCCAAGACATTGGTTCACACCTCTCTTCCTATAGGTATTGAAAGCTCTGGGATTTGGCTATGCCCTTTCTGGCCTCACTGTATGGATTGGAAGGAAGGACTGACCATATTCCCTGATCTGGGCTTTCCCCTGAAGTTCCTGATCTAAATTTTATCCTGGAATAAGAGGAATCCCTTCAGGTAAAAGCTCTGGAGTGAGGGCAGAAGGAGCATGGCCAAACCTGTGATCCATGGACAAACATGAACTGCCTTTGGAATGGGCACGAAGACTGTGCATGATGGAGAAAGAGGTCAGGGTCCAGAATAAACTAAGAGATGGTTACTAGCTGAAATATTTAAATGTCTGGAAACTTTTTTTTACCTGTCATTTACAAATGTCCATGCCATTTGAACCAGTTTCTGAATTTTGTTTTTATCCCCTGAAAGAGAGAAACAAAAAAGTTTACTAAACTAAAAAGCTCACAAAATTTAGGTTTATAAACTGTTATAAATGGAAAGACTTCTTAAAAATGGTATCTTTGTAATATTGTAATCTTTTCAGGTATATGAGTTAAAACTGATCTGTTACGGGTGCAAACCTGTTGACATTCTAACCTCATGTTTTCATATGCTCAAAGTCCCCCAAAACATTTGCCTTTCGCACTGAATTTTTTGAGTTTTGAAAAATGGTAGGGGGACCCAGAATTGATTTGTAAGTGGGAACAAATTCAATGATTTTTTTTAAGGCAATTTAAAGTTAAATAGTTATTGTTTGGAGACTGAACAAGTAGCAGGAAAAGAACTTTTCACCTGGGCCAGTAGGCCTAGACAGGAAAGCATCAAGGAAGTTTCCACGTTATACCAGGCCAGGAAAAGAAAACCCTTAAGCCACTGGATTCAAATGATTTATACATAAGGCTGTAAGTCTATCATGGAGGTCATGGATTCCATGACTTTCCATGACCTACATGACTTCTGCAGCAACTGGTGCTCGTTCAGGGGCTGCGGTTCCTGGCCAATGGGAGCTGCGGCAGCCAGCATTTGTGCCCCTCCACCACCTAGGAGCTGCAGGGACACGGAGCCGGGTAGGGAGCCCCTGCCAGCCCCGCCAACCCTCTCGGCCCTCCCCTCCCCCCGTGACCTGTCCATGACTTGTACTAAAAATACCCGTGACTAAAACATAGCCTTATTTATACACAATAGTCATACACTGAGAAAAGTGACATGATCTCTTTAACATCTTAAAGATTGGTTTGAGCTGAGGACTGCAAGCCAAGAATACCTAAATTCTACTAGTTCTCACTCTGTGGGCTTGGAAGTCACAACCTCTGTCCCAGTTTCCTTCTGGGTTAATATGGTTAATATTTCTCTCAGATGGTTGGTGAATAGATTAAAGTTTTTAAAGAAGTACAAATCAAGTGTGCTATTTAAGAGCTGTTCAATATTGTTCAGCAATGCAACTCTTTATATTTACCTTTGAGTTGTTTGGCATATTTGAGAAGAAACTGGTATGGATGTTCCACTTGTAAATCAAACTTTATTGTTTGTAATAAGATTCTCTCCAGGACCATCACTTCCTCCTAGACAATATGACAAAGTAACCACAAAATATATAATTCCCTCTTTTATTCATGAACATTTGATGCTCATTTGAAATGTGACCTTATTTCCAATTGAATTTGTTTCGCTTCAACTTCCAGACACTGGATATTATTATGCATTTGTCTGCTAGATTATCTTTCCCCATGCAGGTATTTATAAGACTGCGATCAATTCACCTCCTAGCTTTCTCTTCAGTTATTCCCTACCATTGATGGCCCTGACCTTTCAGAGGCTGAATCGCCTACTTTAAATGTTAGCATTCCGAGATTTAACTGCACAATATGAGTTATTACTGAACCTAATTATGCTTGAATCTATTAGTTTCTCTTAAATATTCTTAACCTTTAGGGTTATTTACCAAGTGTTTACTTCAGTGAATGAAGCAACTGAATTCATATTCTCACCTCCATTCGCCCACCTCATTATCTAAAATGCCTAAAACAGATTAAAACTCCATTTTGGGGTGAGCTGTTCTACATTTGGGATGGCAGATCACAAGAGAAACACTTGGGCTAAGTTTCTGAAAAGTGAATAGGGGTTTTGGGTGCCTCAGTTGTGGCATACCCATCTGGACACTTTAAAGAGGCCTTCTTTTCAGAAAAAGTGTTAAACACCCATCCTATGAAAAACTCAGCCCCTGTAAGGTGCCTCAAGATAGGTACCTCAAAACTGCAGCATCCAAAATCACTAGTCACTTTGAAAAAAATCTTGGCCATTGATGGTGACAGCTGAGTATCAACTAAGAAAACTGAAGCTATCACAGCAAATGCAATGGCAAAGCTAACTGCTAAATAAACTATGAAATATAAGCAGCATTACTCAGAAAAGTAATACCAACAGCACATAGTGAGATTTAAAAAACTAAGATCTCCCATAATCTTTTAAAGCAATGGCATCTAATTAAAAATAAGTCATATTTCTCTGAAAAATGTGTATATACTATAGTTACAAATTAACATCTACAACTACTACAACTGAAAGAAACTAGTGCCAATTTTTTCCCCCCAGTTCGTTTACTTTGTGAATTTGACAGCATTTTATGTAGTCAATTTCACAGTTTACACTGTATAATCAATCAGTTTCTCTTTTGCTGAAAACACCTTATAAGCAACAGGAAAGCTGAAACACACTTAAATTAGACTATATATGTGGCAATATACCAGAAAATTAAATTTTAGGTTTATTTGTCTAACTTGAAGAATAAAGTTGACAGTGCCCTTTCAAATGAGAATCCAATTTTCCTTTTAGCTCAGAAGAGAAATAAAGCCTGGAAATATATAGCGTAAGTATTAACTCTGCTAAAATTAAATTAAAAGTAAAAGAATCATAAGCATGAATAAATTATTTTACCTTTGGGTCATCACCAAACTGTCCAAATTGTACATCATTTAGTAAGCTACGAGCTGTTTTGATTATATCTTTACATTTTTTTGGAGTTTCTTCAACTTTTCCTGCCAGGAAGAGACAGCAGGCTCCAGTCACCTAACAAAGAAAATTCTGTAAGAACGTCTATATTTACAATGCCGCATCTATATACTAAAAAAGAATTGTGTTTTAAGTGTCAGTTTCAACCATCAGGTTATGAGATGCTGTTTCTCAGAGAATAGTTAATAGAATTAGAAGCTCAGGCAATGATTATACGCGCAATTTAGCTTTTCCTATTTCCAAGTAAATACAACCTTTTGGAAGACAGTCTATTAAGTAGCATTTTAGTTTATTTAAAGAAATACAACCAGAGGTTTTTGTCTTGGCATAGAGAGCATTGCCTCACAAGGGGGTTTAAAAACGTAATTATACATGTAATTTGCCTTTTCTTTGACCACTTAGCCCCTGCTGCAAATCACAAATTGTTACAGATTCAATTACATTAACATAACAAAATTGTAACAGCAAGATAAAACATTTTCAATATATGGAAAATATGAGAACTAAGTAATACTTTGTGTTTAAAGCATGTCTTGTTTGATTTACAATTTAATGTAGAAACAATCACATGTAATTAAAATACGCCAAATTATCCTTATGACATACTTCTGCAACTCTGAAAAGCACAATATTAACAGAAAGCTTAAACATTTAAAGAAACAATATGTATAAACTATAACCGTGGCAAGATATTTCAGGGGATTATTCATAAACATGAGGCTTTAGTTAAGAAATGAGGCCATCAGCCTTTCTTAGTTGCCATCACTTTAAATATTGCATTCTTAAAGCAACCATGGAATTAAGACGTCAATGCTGTAAATACTTACATATCTTGGGAACTGTTTGAAGGAATGAAACATATAAAATCGATGAAAATAAATTATTCCAGTTGCCAAAGTGTCATAGTGTCTGCGCTACACAATAAGGATTTAAACAGTATAAATCAAGTTCAAAACACAAGACACATGAGAGGAAGCCAAGTCAGAGAAAAAGCCTGTTTTGAACAAATAAGCTGACTGATTCTCTAATATCTGATATTTTTAAAGTTTTGAAAGCAAGTGTGATGTTTTATCCAAAAAGTCCCACAAAAAACACAAGGTTCCTGCCCTGAGCATTTTTTTAAACTAATTCAGGTGCAGTAGATATCTAGAACAGTGTAAAAGGCATGGCTACAGAGTCAAGATAAAGTTCACCCTGGTACAGAGGGTCCATAACACCATCTGCATGACGTAAGCCCCGCACCTGACTTGGAAAAGCCAGCAATAATGGCAGGCTTGGAGAGGAGTCATGGAATTTAATGATCACAACACCCAAGCAAGTGGTGGAGGCATTGAGACCATTGTTTCAACTCAGACTGGGAGTACAGCCAAGAGAAGGGCTTTCCCTGTGGCTGACAGGTGGATTTTGCTTCCCCTTAACTCTCCATTAAAATGTGATTAAGGGCTGATGTAGCTGAAGTGAAATCCAACTTTAGTGAAGATCAAAACTATAGAAGCTAAAATTTTTAATGAGGAACTGAAGGAGGGATTATTGGTATACAAAAGTGGAAAGTAATTCCAAGTATAAGGAATGGCAAGAAGAGAAGAAGCTGGGAACAGAAGAAAAAGATGGAATAATTAGGAGAGAATATACAGAGGGGCAAAATGCACAAGAAAAGATGTAAATTCAAAAACATGCCTAAACAGAGCCTTGAAGGGAAAGACCATGAGCTTTTAATTTCTAAAATCACCACACAACTGACAGGCCACTTTTCCCCTTTATGTTGTCACTTCATTAGTTAAGATAGTTCATTTGTTACAGAAACTAGGATTCAATTAACAGAGGAAAATGTTCAAGTAGAAAAACATTAAACATCAAAGATGTTTAATTTCTACAGTGTAGTCTTATTTCAAAAACATCACTAAGATTTTTAAATTAATGACACAAATGCACAAGGACCACTCTTGGTATATTTTTTCTGGACTTTCTAATTCATAATGCTACAATCATACCCTGAAAATATCAACTCAAAAGGATACAGTCCCAGACGTGTTCCTACATCAAATATGAATCTGGCTCCTTCTCGGCGGTATCGTGCCTCAGTAGCTGGATCAAGTCCTTCTAACTGTGATGGTGTATGTGCCAGATCTTTTTTATCCCAGTACCAACATGGTTTTGTGTGGTCCAGGTTTGCCAAATTTACAGAAGGGCTGGAATTTTCTTTATTTTCCTTCATTTATTGAAGTAGAATTGTTCCTGCTTGATACGTTTTCAGACAATGGGTTTTCAGACAGCAGCTTCAAAATAATAATAATAAAAAATAATCAGATAAAACTGCAACAGACCAACATTTTTCATCCTGAGATAAGTGATATTTTTGCTATGCACACATACACTATACATGTCACAAGGTAGAATGAAAGATGACCTGAAAGAAGGGAAACATATTTGTGTATTTTTTGCTTATTAATGATGCATAAAAAAGGCTTGAAAAGTTTTTTTGAAAAGATATTTCACTTGTGAAAAATTCAGGTTTCATCTACACTGGTTTCCCCTAGTCTGTGGGCATGTGGAAAACGAAGAGAATGACGTAAATGCCAAAATAAGGAAACTTGGGCAAATAAGTGACTACAAATCTCTTATTATATTTGCTCACTTGATCTAGGGTGTATGCCATGTTTCAGAGTAGCAGCCGTGTTAGTCTGTATCTGCAAAAAGTACAGGAGTACTTGTGGCACCTTAGAACCTAACAAATTTATTTGAGCATAAGCTTTCATGGGCTACAGCCCACTTCTTCGGATGCTTCTAGCCCTAAATGGTTTAGGAACTACCTACTTGAAAAACCATTTCTCCCCCATGGCACAGTAACACATTGGATGGACATAAACAGGAGCCCTGCTGGTATAAATGAATTGGGGTCTGCAGCCAGAGCACGCCCTTCTTCGAAATCTACACCTCACTTCCACATAGACGCTCCCCGACTTACGCAAGCATTCTGTTCCGGAACACCTTGCGTAACTCTAATTCTGCGTAAGTTGGAAACGTATCTCCGACCATTACGCAAAAACAAACAAACAAATAAATAAATTCCTAATTCTAGTTTACAGAACTTTTTCCGTAAATTCAGATTTGCATAAATCAGGACTTGCATAACCCGGGGAGCGTCTGTATGTGGAATTCCACATCACCTCCATACTGGCGCACATAACAAAAGTCATGTGGGGGGAGTGGGGCCGAGGTGCTCGGAGTGTAGGAAGTGGGTCGGGAGTGGGGCCAAGTACTGGAGTGCAGGTGGGTGAGGACTCTGGCTGGGCTCTGGGGTGGGGCCGAGAATGAGGGCTCAGGGCTATGGCGGTGGGTTGGGGGCAGGGCTGGTGCTACCATTTAGGCAAACTAGGTGGTTGCCTAGGGCGCCAAGATTTGGGGGCACCAAAAAGCAGTGCCCCCAATTTTTTTTTTTTACATCGTTCCTATGCCCCCTCCCCGAGCGCACGGTCGCCGCTCCACTTCTCCTGCCTCCCAGGCTTGCAGCGCCAATCAGCTGTTTGGCGCCGAAAGCCTGGGAGGGGAGGAGAATTAGAGAGGGGCCGGCGTGCTCGGGGACGAGGCGGAGCAGAGGTGAGCTGGGGTGGCGACTCAGGGCGGGGGGGAGGGGTAGAGCTGCCGCAGGGCTGGGAAGGGGTTGCAGGCTGCCCCGGAGCTACGGTGGGAGAGAGGACTCTCCCCAGCTCTCTCTTCCGGTAGCAGCACCTGGGCTGGGGGAGTAGAGGCATCTTTCCCTTCCGCAGCCCCGAGTGCCTGCATGGCACTTAAAAGGCTGCTCTCACACAGAATGCTCTTGCTCCACACCAAGCCCCTCCACACTTTGATCCTGCTGAGCTCGGCTTACCTGCCCATATCTGGTGCAGAGGGGCAGAACCCCAAGATGTTTCTGGGGCAGGCCCAGCCCTTGTGCTGTGTCAGGGTCAGATGCAGCCTCACTGCCGTGTTGTGGATGAGGGGAGCTACAAGGGGATCTCCTACCTCTGTGCAGTCAGTGGCCTGTGCTCCCCACTACCACACTGGAGCCTCCACATTTATTGACAAATAAAATTTGCACAATTCTAAAATATTGTGTGCAGCATTTTTTATTTTTTGGTGCAGAATTCATTCAGGAGTAAAACTCTCAATCCTTTGTTTCAAGAAGTTTCCCATCAAAACCGAAACAGACAAAATCTGGTACACTCGATATTTTAACAACATTAAACTAAGTTTTATTTTAAAAATCCTCTTTATACATCACAAAAGGCACCATGAGCTCATTCCTACCCTCCTCAGTACAACACCTTCAAACATAAACCAGTTGATAAAGTGAAACTGCTCTTGGAAAAGTTCACACTACCTCCTGCCTCATAGCCAGCAAAGAAATATTGATTTAATCCAACGTACAGTCTTGACTATCCTTCTCCTACCTGTGACACAAATAGCACACCCGAACCGAAAAGCAATGTTATGTTTTTTATGACACCAGGCTCCCTCAAACACGGGAATTCAGGGAGACGCCGAACTAAGTAAGAGAAACAGCGCACAAGGCCGGCTGGCCCGGTAGCCGTGTTTGCACGCATATTTCCACCGAGCCCCTCCCCAACTCCACGGTCCCCCGCACCGCAAGCTCTCAACCGCGCCGACTCAGCCCCAGGCTTGCGCCCACCCCACCGCCCCAATCCCCCGCTGCCTCAGGGCCACCGACCACAGCCACCCCCGCCATTTTTTGGCCAGGATCTCAGTTTGCGCCTCACTCCATACCCAGCGGCCTGGCCACAGCATCCCTCCCCACTATCACAGCCCCTTCTCCTCAGCGCCCCGGCCCTCGCTCCAGACCCAGGAGTCGAGTCCCCTCCCCACGGCGTTCCAGTCCCCATTCACCCAGCCCTGAGCCCCTCGTCACCCCCAATACCACTCTGAGAGACGCTCCCCTCGAGAAACACTCACCAATCAAGCACGCGAGGGTCCCACAACACAGCGAGGCCACTAACGACAACGACACCTTCGCTCCCTGCGCGGCGCCATCTTGGGAATCGGACCAAGTCGCTCCCGTACGTCACTGCGTCAGCGTCGCGAGGGCACGGCGCCCACGTTCCCACCGACCAATGAGAATCATAGCCATAGCTCTAACTTCCACCCTTCTCCGTCACACGCTGAGCTGAACAGGTCTGTGCGCACCCTACCGCGGTAGTGTCGAGGAAGACCAATCAGGGAGCAGAATCGAGAGGATTGCAGGCCACTTCAACCAATAGGAATCGAAAGTGGTAGGAGGCATTCTCACCAACCGGGAGTGGCCTGGCCCCTAGTCCCTGTTTCCGCTACTCCCAGTGGGTGAGCGACAGGGGCGGTGGCGAGAGGGCGGCCTATGGGATTGGTTGGTTGTGGCAGAGCTGGGGGCGGGCCCGCTGTGTGGGTGAGACTCAGCCAATGGCGGCAGCGGGGTGGGATCAGTGGGCGGGCCGGGCGTTGGGAGTGTGGGGCTCGGGTTAGCTCGGCCGCCACCTCCCCCCTTCCCCGGGCAGCGGACGGTGTCCGGTGAGAAACGTGGGCGACTCCGCGCTGTTTCCAAGAGGAGGCGCCGTCGCGGTCTCGCGGGAGGTAGGGACCCACCGAGCGCTCCGTCCTCGTCTTCTTTTTTTGGGGGGGTGCAGTCCCCCGCCCACCAGCCCTCTCATCCCTTGGCTGGGCACGGGGCGCTGCCCCCTCACATCACCTATGCCCCGCACGGGCCAGCCTCCCCGGGAGCAACTCTCTCCCCCCCATTCCCCCTACGCATCCACTCAGCGCCCAGGCCTCGCCACCCGCTCCCCCCCAGCGCCACTCTGAGCTCGCTCCACCCCGTGACTCTCCCTCTCTCAACTGCCGCCCCCATTTCTCCTAGGGGTACCTTGACCTCACCCCATCCTCTGTGTCACCTTCCCTCCGGTGCGGGAACAGCTTCGCCCGCCCGTCTCCTCTGCTGGGAGCACCCCGCACCGAGCACCCCCGTCCTCGTGCGCTGATCGCTGAAAACCTGCTTCCCGCACCCGCCGTCTTGGTGGGACAGGCTGTCCTCCTCCTTCCCATCCGCCCCGTCTTCCTCCTCTCGTCTGTTCCTCTCACGCACCCACTTGCAGTTCCCCCTTCTCATCCCTCTCCTACTCTCAGCCCGATTCCTTCTGGGGGTGCTGCAACGCTCAGGCCGCTCACCCACCACTCCACCTTGCTCCTCTCATGGGAATCACTACCCTGCTCTGTCCCCCATTTTGCCTTTTCTCTTCTGCTTCCCACTCACTGTCTTTCTGGAAGGAGACAACGCTGACCGAGATGGGCAGCACTTCATCACATGTGCTGCAGCTCTCCCACTTGCTGCTTGTCTATTTCCCTCTCCCAGTGTCTTGTTAGGGGAGGAGAGAAAAACATTACATCCCAAGCCCACATGCTACTCACTGCCCTGTATCTATGTGTGGATGTTTTGCTTTAATACCCATTTGTAGGCTCTGGAGGTATGAGATTTTCTTCACTTCTATGAAAACTGGAGGCAATTAAATCCACTTCCTCTCATTCATCTTCCTTCCCTTGCTCCTCCCTCCAAAAAAGTGATAGCAAGGGTGGAGAGTGAAAGTAAACAAATTGCTTAACTTGACTTCTCCATGATGTTGTCCCTCCTTTTTTGATTACAGGGTTCACATGTTTTAAAAATGTTTAAATCAGCTCCCCCTTCCTCTTTGCTTTCCATAATTCTCCCACACCTCCAATTTTCTGGGTCCATCTCTGTAGTGTTTCTGCTCATATGTGAGAGTCTAGTTTCCTGCTTCATAAGCAGGTGAGCAGGAGGAGGCTCAGATTCACTGATCAATAATTTAACTTTGGTTTGTACCATTTTAAGCACTCTTTTGTTCTCTCTTCTCCCATCCACTTTGTGGCTTTGTATTTTATTTTATTTCATTTTTTGTAAAAGAATTAAGTCCAGCAACTGAAAGACCCTGAATGATTTAAGCAAAGTATCTTTTAAATTGATTGATCTGCTGGGGTATTATTTCTCCATGAGTCTCTGTGTTGCAACCTTCCCAACTCAGTACTGAAGCTGCTGCTGAAACTGATGCCATGGCAAAGCTGTTTCTACAACTTCTTTTCCTGCTCAAAGAGGATTGGTTTAGACTAAAGTACCACTTGAAAAAAATATAAAGATGAATTCATACTGCTGTTCTCTTCCACAGTAAAATGGCAGGCTGTGATCTCCCCAAATGTTCCATTTTACCTGTGAAATAAATACTTCTCCCTTTTTCTCCTCCCAATCTGTGATGTTCAGTCCACATTTCAGACCAATGGCTAAACTTAGGCTTCAGTAGCTGGCAAAAGGGGAAAGCCTGTGTTCTGAAGGAAGGGGAAAGGACTTTTTTCCTTATTAAGGTGACTTAATGGAGAAATGTACTGTTTTTTCAGAGAAGCAGTCTTGTTAATGTGTAAATAAATAGCAAAATACTTACTTTTTATTGTACTATGCACTGAATATCGTTTACTGTTTCATTTGTTTTTGAAAACAACATAGTATAAAGAAGCTACTCTAGGTGTATGGATGAATGTGATGTTTCAGATATTATCCAAATGTCTGGCTCCTAATTAAAACTAGACAGCCGCTCAGTAAACTACAAATACACAGAGAATATGTCTTCAGGGGCAAAAAGGGTGTGTTTTGTCAATTGTGTTAGCTCAGTCAGGTTAATTTAACATGACAACTTCGGACATGCTAGTCTGCATTTTAACAGGGCTTTTCAATTGTGTTAATTGGATTGAGCTAACACAATTGAAAAACATACCCTTTTGCCTGTCAAAGCAGGGCCAGGGATAGTTTTAGGATTTCAGCCAAAATGTAAGCACATAGAATCAAAATACTCGCATGTCCAAGTAAAGGTGGACTGAGCTACAGACTGGATGCAGAGTTGAATTTCTCAAAGTCCTCTCTACTGACAAATACTGTATTTGTTTTAACAACAAAAACAAAACGGTCTATCCGTATATATGAGATGCATGCATCTTTATTAGCAGTATTGTTCAGTATTTGTATAGTGCAAGAATGTGTGATTAGAATTATGGGGATTTCCCTACCAGATCCATAGTGCAGATTGCACTGAATTGTACATTTAAAGCAGGTTTTAAATCAATTAATCAAACATTAAGCTTTACACAGATGCTTATGTAGACTTGTCCCACTGTTATTAAAAAACTATGTCAATGTATGCTCACAAGGGGCCAAATTAAGGTTGCACAGGTAATGTTCATTTTTGGATATAATACAGCAGGGGTAGGCAACCTATGGCACGCGTGCCAAAGGCGGCACGTGAGCTGATTTTCAGTGGCACTCACACTGCCCGGGTCCTGGCCACCGGTCCGGGGGCCTCTGCATTTTAATTTAATTTTAAATGAAGCTTCTTAAGCATTTTAAAAACTTTATTTACTTTACATACAACAATAGTTTAGTTATATATTATAGATGTATAGAAAGAGACCTTCTAAAAACATTAAAATGTATTACTGGCACGCGAAACCTTAAATTAGAGTGAATAAATGAAGACTCGGCACACCATTTCTGAAAGGTTGCCGACCCCTGTAATACAGTATGATTGTGTCACATGTACATTCATAGATGTTTAAACTATTTTATCAAGGTGTGTTTTTACTCTAATCTAGTTGAGGTTTGAATTAAAGTTATATATGTGAATGTGTCTTGCCCTTTTCCCCTCTGCTCCTGTGCAGCCCTGAACACATCTCTACTGTACTCTTCATCTGCTCTAATCCAACCCACACCCTGACTCCTGTCTCCCTCCTCCTCTGTTTCTATCCAACCCACCTACCCCAGCTGCTGCTTGCCTCCATTTCTCAACCCTCTGGTCCTGTTCTTTCCCCTCTCTGCTACACCATGCTATGGTTTCTGCAACTTCTGCACCTTGTCTCCTCTACTCCTCCCTCCGAATCCATCTGCATTCCTGTCAGGAACCACCTTTCTTCTGCTTCTTGCACCAGCAAAAGGGGCATTGAGAGCAGAGGAGAGACAGTTTTGCAACTCTCAGTTCCAGTGTCCTGCTTCACAGTGGACTCTGGCAGTCATCAGTTGCAGGGAAAATCCTTCTTAGCCCCTCTGGCCTTGGGCTGGAGCATGCTCAGTAGACACAATCCTGGGAGAATTTAGCTGTCAAACTCTAAGTCACCGCTGATCATGTGCAAATTGAGACATTTCAGAGTCTCATAAGGTGATCAAGTTTGGGCAAATTACCATGGGAAGGGCAAAGGCACATCCCTGACACCAAAGTCCCAATGCTGAATTTCAAGTCCTTGCTCCAAAATATGGAAGTGCTAGTTTCTCAATGAAATGACTTAAGAATTTTTTTTAAAACATCTTCTTTTCCCCCAGTTTTGTTCTCTGAAACAGTTGAATGGTTTCAGCTGAAATTTTGTAGAAAAATTTAGCCTGAGGCAGACTCATGACATAGGAAACTTAGCCCTAATGGTTAAAGTTTGGTAAAGTTATAAACAACTTAAAACAAGGTTTTATAATGGTGCTGGGCAGTCTTAACCATAAGTGTCATTATTTGCACCAGTTATAATAGTTTCCTGATGTTATTCTTACATCCTGATTCACTTGGACCTGAAAATAATTAATCAGTTGAGATTGGCAAATTCATTCCGGAACACTATTCATTTGTATCCCCTATATATCATTGGCATTATTTTCAGCTTTTCTTGACTGGTAAGTCTAATATGTTTGGGCTAAAAAGCTTTGGCAGAATTTAGAAGAATGTAATTCAGAGTTCAAGAGATGAAACTTGGTATTCTAAAAAGTATTTGGAATTGGATTTTACTCTACTACTTTTTGTATCAGTTTAAGAAGTACTGACCAAAAAAATGGACAGTAGAGAGAACGTCACTGTGGTAAGAGGCAAGGAATATATTTTCTTTGCTTCATAAATTTACTTCTGAATTATAATATTCTAGTTTAGAATGACATATCAAACACCAAATAGAACACCATTAAAAAAAAACATTTTTTAAACTCTTTTCTTTATATTTAAGCTAGAAGGGTGATTCTGAGGTCAAAGCCATATTTAGACTTTACTTTTTCTATGTTAGTCTTTCTGTGTGAAATTCTGGTCTAATTCTTCCTTGTGAGGAGGTACACATTTAAGATATGATATACAGTGGTCTAGTTATGCAGCACCCAACAGAGGTAAATCAATATGTACCTTTCTCCCTTTGTAAGCAGTTAGTGCAAATACCTGTATCTTCCATTTTTTCTTTTTATAATTTCAAAAATTCTTTAATCCATGCTTTATAACAAAACCTGCAAATCTCTTTTATATCCAGGTTGTAATCCTAGATCACCTTGATCGATTGGTCCATCAGCCCTCACAGAGAGAGCACCCAATCACAACACATCATTTGTGGTATTTTAGCCAGTTCTTCAGCCACCCACTGGCCAGGCTGTCAGTGTCACCGGACACCCAATCAGCATAAGGCACTGCAGCCCAGAACCCCTGAGCAATCCGCCAGCCTCAGCCTCCCACGTAGTTGGGATTACAGGTGCCACACCACTGTGTCCAACATAATCCCAGATATTAGGACAAATGTAACTTCAGTATGTTCAGTTTTGCTGCTGTTGGAGTGAGCAGTCAAAAAGAGGGCTTCAATTCAGGAAATACCACTTTCCATAGTTGAGGTAAATGAGGGCTACATTTTTGTAAAATGTTAGCATCTCCTTTTTTCATATATAGCTAAATGTTAAAAATATGAAGAAATAGTTTCTACAATTAAACTGCCATTCATTTGTTTAATTGTTTTAAATTAGAATGATATAATGTAGCAATTAGAATAGCAGATTTTAGGAAATATTGGAGTATATGGCAAGCCATTTATAGAGTTACTTTGAGAGGTGGTTGGATTCTGGAGTAATATGACAATTTGAGTTCTCTAGGACCAAAGCAGATCAGGCATGTTGTTTTCTAATGTTGAGAAAATGGATTAGTTACCTCTGGTTGCCACCTATTAGATAGAAATTAAAGCTAGCCTTGTATGAGTTAACCTCCTTGTCCTTTCAGACAGGAAGTAAGTACTACAGCTGTGGTTGACCAAAGGTGAGGCCACTATGCAGATGACAGCCTTAAAATTAAGAGATGGGCTCACTCTGTATTCAGATGCTTTGAAATGATTAAGTGGCACTGGAACAAAGATGATGATAATAAAAATCCTTTAGCCTTCAGTTCTGCTGATTGGAACACTATCTGATTTCTTAAGCTTTCTTTTACTACCTAAGACTTGAGAATTACTTCACTTGCACCATACTTAGAAGTAGTGACTTCTGAAAGGATGAAAAAAATTTCACTTACTGGCTGACATTTGCACGTTTTTCTGATAATTGACACAAGAATGTACTGTAATTCTTACCAAAGCCCAGAAGTCCTCTGTAAATTCACATGAATTATTTCTTGTATTACATTATGCTAAATATGTGGCCTTTACTGACTTTATTTTTTTGCTGTGATAAGCACAATAGTTTGTTGAAAGCTAACCTGGGGGTTTCTAAGAACATCTCAACTATCCATTGTATTCAGAGGTGTTTCTAGTTCTGCACGACCTAATAGTTAGGATCCTACCAAATTCACAGGCCATTTTGGTGAATTTCACGGGCATGGGATTTTAAAAATCATAAATTTCATGATTTCACCTATTTAAATCTGAAATTTCACAGTTATAATTGTAGGGATCCTGACCCAAAAAGGAGCTGTGGAACGGTTGCAAAGTTATGGGGGCGGGGGAAGGGGTTGCAGTACTGATACCCTTACTTCTGCGCTGCTGCTGCTGCCTTCAGAGCTGGGCAGCTGGAGCGCGGCAGCTGCTGGCTGGGAGCCCAGTTCTGAAGGCAGAGTCACTGCCAACAGCAGCGCAGAAGTAAGGATGGCATGGTATGGTATTGCCACCGTTTCTTCAATTTAAGAGGAAGCAATAACTTGTATTTGGATCACTAGGTGGGAGGTAACATCTTAAACAAAGTTACATCTTAAAACAAAGTTAACATTTAGTTCATCATTAATAAGGCTCCATGTTTGTCAAGGAAGTCACGGATTCTGTGACTTTCCGTGACTTCTGCAGCGGCCAGTGCATCTGGCCCGGGAGCCGCCTGAGCAGCTCAGGCAGGCCCTGGGCCAGGCACACCGGCCACTGCTGGGGCAGTCTTGCCCTCGCCCTCCAGCAGCAGGAGTTTGGGTGTGAGGGGGAGATTCAGAGCTGGGGATTGGGGTGCTTACCAGAAGGGCGACAGCAACTGCAGAAGGGGGCTTGGGGCGGAGCGGCGGCAGCAGCACGTGGAGCTAGGAGGTGGGGTCCCCGCTTCCCAGGAGCCAGGTAGGGAGCCAGCCCCACCAACACCCCCCCTCCCAGGCTGCAAGCCACCCCCCGCCCCCACAGCACCCCTGGCACACACCCCCTCCCGGGTACCTGCTCCCCCCGTCCGAGCACCCGTAACATCCCTGGGTAGTGACTCTTCCCCCCCCGGACCTGCGGCGCCACCCCCAGGCCTCGACCCCCCTCCCCAGCACCCGCAGTGCTCTCCCTCCCCCCCAGGCCACCCTTCCGAGCTGCTCCCCTGCCCCCCCAGTTTTAGTCAGGAGTATATAGATATAGTAAAAGTCATGGATGTGGTGAGCTTCAAAGCTGGGATGAGCCCATTGCATTTCTGTAAAGGCCCATGGAATTGGGGAGGAGCACATTTACTCTGAGATAGACTGAGTCTACCTGTCCAGTGGCAGGGACAGATGTGAGATGCCAGCATGGTAGCTCAGAATAATTGCCTGGAAAGGAGCAGCCTGGCAGGCAGTGGTAAAGCACTTCAGCCACTTTCTCCTTGTATCCTAACTAAGGATGGACAGAAAGATGTTGAGGAAAAAATTAACAACCGGCACAAGAATGTCTCACGTCAGGCCCAATAGCCTAATAAGCTGTAGTCCTTGCCATTAAGTATATTTAGCCTTAAATCTGTTCCTTGGAGACATCTCAATTAACTGAATTATGCAGTGTGGCATAGTTTTGTATCTTTTATTTTATTGGTTATAAGTTGAAAAAGAGAACTCTTAAAAATCCCTGCAATATTGGAAAAAACTTTTCTTACCAAGCTCTAATGTTATGTGAAGCAGGAATACAATTCTGGAGCTGTAAAAGGAAAAAGCAAATGAAAAATACTAGTGTGCTGAGATACCTATTTCTCTGCATTTTCAGAGCATTTGTACGAAGTACTAAAAGGTTGTGTGTGTTTATCTTCAGGTCACCATTAAAAAAAGTAATATACAGAGGAATTGATGGCTTAGGAAACTCTTAATGAATATAAGGCATTTCTGCCTCTAGGTTGGCAGATTATATCAAGTTGAACAACAAGGAGTCTGGATGCATCCGAAGAAGTGAGGTTTTTACTCACGAAAGCTTATGCCCAAATAAATCTGTTAGTCTTTAAGGTGCCACCAGACTCCTTGTTGTTTTTGTAGATCAGACTAACACGGCTACCCCCTGATACTTATCAAGTTGAGGTTAGTAGAAACCAAAAGTTTTTGGATGGTCTGTGTGAAACAAGTGAGTGTGTCTCGGTTCAGTTTCCAGTGGACTGACCCCACTAGCACAGTGAGCACAATTGCTTCTCATGTTTGGCAACCTTGGGAAAGAATCCAGTAGCTACATCAGAATGGAGACTGAACTACTTCTTGCTCCTACAGGTGGTCACTCTATGGCAGTGGTTCCCAAACTTTAACAACCTGTGAACCCCTTTCACTAAAATATCAAGTTTCGCAAACCCCCTCCTAAAAATGAATATTTCCAGGGATTTTCTCCTTTACCTGAGTATAAATTATAAAAGCAGTGATCTTGGAAATATAAAATTTGTTTTTATGACTTGCTTATTACACACTATTTATTATTATTTATCATTACAGTATTTTTATTACATTATGAAAATGGCAACACTCTTCCGAGATCTCACTTTCTAGCTTGTATCACTTTGAATAAACCTGTTATAAGACAAGGCTCATATGTTTCATCAAGGAGTATCAGATGTGGAACAGCATGAAGGTATTTAAGAAGCCAACTCAAAGAGTTCCTCCTACACAAGATCTTGAGCAGTCCAGGCAAACAATGCACATTACAACAAAGCTTAAACTTGTTCTTCATAATAATTTTTAAAAAAATATTAGCTACCTATTTAATTAAAAAAACCAAAAAACAACAAAATCCGCCTTCCTTTCCATTTCTTATAAGGAGTCTTGAAGTTTAAAACTCCTCAGTGTGATAGATATGCTTGCTTTGATTTGCTTACTCTTGGAAGTCCAGGGGCTCCGGGCTGCTGGCTCTGTGTTGGGATCCCTAGGGACAGCTCTGTCCGCCATTACAGAATTTTTTTCACGAGAACCCCGTGTAGCCCCCAGAGGTTCACAAACCCCAGTTTGGGAACCACTGCTCTATGGCAGTGCCATGGAAGCTTATACTATTGTTACAATTACACAATTATAGCGTAGGGCCTATAATTTAACAATGTTGCAACTTCACTGTGCTAGTATCCCAGAAGGCAGTAGTATAAGACAGGATTCAGGTGTCTGTAGTATTGCTATCTGACTCTGAATAAAGATAGATGATGTGGTAAAAATACCCGAGTCCTGTCTGTACTACAACCAGCACTGCTGTTAACACTTCTGGAGATAGAGCAGTGGTGAATTATGGATCTTAAATTTGCAGTTGTAGAAACAGCTCTGCTATGTGTATTTTGTGTTTACACAGAGGACTTCAGTTTCCAGGGCTATCAATTGGGCATCTTTCATAATCGCCGAATTCATATCTGGAGACAAAAGTAGCATGTGTTTACAGTGGTTTTAAATATTAGCACATGAACGTTTGGTAGAAAATGTTACCTAATAGGTGACTTCTTAATTATGCAAAAACTTGGTTTAACTGGGCAGGTTTAACTAGTCCACAAGGGACACTTTCTTTTGGCAGTCACCATTCCCCCTTTCCCCCCCCCCCATCTATATATCTATCTCCATGGCAGTCTCCATTAACTAATAAGTGTAGACTTATTTGGAAGGGTTTTTTGGTACTGTTTGAATTGGAGAGAAACATTTCCAGTTAGATTAGATGAAACATGTTTCCCATTCTTCCAGCACGAAGCATACGAGCAATTTGTTCCCAAACAATCCAAATGTATTTTACAGCTGGATTGATTGAAGCTCAAGGAAGTCATGTGATGTCCTTGTGCCCCCGTCACCAGCCCAGCTGTAAAACTGGGTAAAAGCACAGGACCTTTTTGAAAAACAGATGCTGTATCTGACTTGGAGTTTTCTGGCTAAATAATCAAAACTAAAACATTGCATCAAGAATAAAACTTTTAGATACTGTGTTGAGTAGTTTAAAAAATTGAAACAAATGCATAGACTTGTAAAAAATCATTCATGACTTCTGCAAATTATCTTGCAGTGTATATATGAAGTAGCAACCTGAAGTGTGCTGTATGGGCTTCTGTCATTGACTAAATGGTGTTACCACCAAGTCTGCTTAAAACCTCTTACTGGGGAAAGGGAAAGGGAAAGAAACTGATACTTTGGGAAGCACTTACAATCGTGGGCATAGCTTTTTTGCTATCTTTTTAAACAGCCTATTCCGTCTACTGATGAAAACATCAGCGGAAAATGATTTCCTCACTTGGGTCATAGTGTACTTTAAGAGTAAGGGTTGCTGGTGTATTAGAATAGTTCACAGTACAAACCTACATGAATTAGTTATCAAGCACGTTCATATTATTCCTAGCATTATTGACCTTGAGATTAAATAGGGAGAGTGAAGGGGAAAGCAACTGTTAATTTTTTATTTAATTTTTAGTATGGCATTATTGAATTGCATTTGTTTTTATATTAGTGCTTGCCTTGTTTTTCAGAGTAGTGATAGCTTTGGTATGAAGTTAGTTTTGGGGTCTATTGTTGTACACACTTGACACATTTCTCCTCATACTTTAGAAAAATGTCCTTATTTAACCTTTAAATCAGATTTAGCTTTTTTTTGCACATTCATGTATGGGGGAACATTAGGTGTTCTATTGCCCTCTGTTAAAAATGGGCTCTTTTATGTGGGCATTTACATGTTACAGGAACTATATTGTCTATGAGCTGGTCACAGCAGCACTGAGTAAAACCGTAGTATTGACTTATGTGGCATTGTCACAATATTTTTCTTCCTCAAAGTATGTACTATAGAGAAGAATCTTACACTGGTATCATTGTTGTCATGGCAAATCACAAAGGGACATAGCCTCCTTGCAGATTGAGCACCATTCGGGTAGATCTCAAGCTAGATGTTTGAGATAAACTGAATATCCTATCAGCATGTCAATCAATGGTGGTCTTACCACACCAACAAAGCTTTTGGCGACCACATGATTGCTGGGCATAAAGTGGTATTCCTTGGTAAACACACTTTGGAATTTGTTGATCTTCTATCCTAATAATGTGTCCGTACTAAGAAAACCACCAAAACCAAACCAGGCCTGATGGAGGTGGTTGGGTTCAGTTTAAAATATGCTCATTTCTAATCTTGTCCTGCCACTTAATGTGGAGCAGCTGACAAAGATGATGAGAATCAAAAACATCAATCCAGTGCTCTTTAGCCTTTCTCGGTGCCCACGTTTCACTGTTTTACAACAGAGTTGGTATATTTGTAGTTCTACAGATCCTCATCTTTCTGGCAAGCTTGAAGTCATGCTGTACCACAGAGGCTGGTGAAAGGCCCGAAACATGCTATACAAGTGTCCACATATTTTGAGCATTCTCCAGCAAAGTCTATGGTGCTACCCAAGATTTTGACCTTTGCTATCTATTTGTTGTCCTATCTGGATAGGTTATTAACACTGAGCTTGTTGTAATTTGGACCTAGAGGCTGCTTGATGGTAATGACCAGGGACTTAGATTTATCTGGCGTAATAATCAGACCTAATGCGTGCTGTTTCTTGCCCAACCGATCCACCCATTAACTGCAGTGATTCACCAAACTGAGCAGTAGTAGGGGATATTATTGACTGCTTTTATAAAATACTAAAATTTGTGTTCAGGAAATACATGGTCTCACCTCATGAGTCTGAAAGTGTTTAGGAAAATAGCTGTTTTGTGTTGGGATTGGGCAAGATGTAAATAATGACGGGAGAAGCTTTTTGGGATCCAGGCATATGTATTGTGACGTCTATTCAGCATTACTCCAGAGATTCAAAATGTTTAGTGAAAAGCTAGACTGCATGCTAATGCAAGGAACGCTGTGTGTGCTGCAGCTACCTCAGAGCTGTATACTTGTAGATACCTCGATTTCAGTAAAGCGTTTGATGCGGTACCGCATGAGGAATTATTGGTTAAATTGGAAAAGATGGGGATCGATATGAAAATCCAGAGGTGGATAAAGAACTGGTTAAAGGGGAGACTGCAGCGGGTCGTACTGAAAGGTGAACTGTCAGGTTGGAGGGAGGTTACCAGTGGAGTTCTTCAAGGTTCGGTTTTGGGTCCGATTTTATTTAATCTATTCATTACTGACCTCGGAACCAAATGTAGGAGTGGGCTGATAAAGTTTGCGGATGACACAAAGTTGGGAGGTATTGCCAATTCGGAGAAGGATCGGGATATCCTGCAGGGAGATTTGGATGATCTTGTAAACTGGAGTAATAGTAATAGGATGAAATTTAATAGTGAGAAGTGTAAGGTTATGCATTTAGGGATGACTAACAAGAATTTTAGTTATAAGCTGGGGATGCATCAGTTGGAAGTAACGGAAGAGGAGAAGGACCTCGGAGTCCTGGTTGATCGCAGGGTGAGTGAGTCGGCAATGTGACGTGGCCGTGAAAAAAGCTAATGCAGTCTTGGGATGCATTAGGCGAGGTATTTCTAGTAGGGATAAGGAGGTGCTGGTTCCGTTATACAAGGCACTGGTGAGACCTCATTTGGAGTACTGTGTGCAGTTCTGGTCTCCCATGTTTAAAAAGGATGAAATCAAACTGGAACGGGTAGAAAGAAGGGCCACTAGGATGAACCGAGGAATGGAAAATCTGTCATATGAAAGGAGACTCAAGGAGCTCGGTTTGTTTACCTTAACCAAAAGAAGGCTGCGGGGGGATATGATTGCTCTCTTTAAATATATCAGAGGGATAAATACCAGGGAGGGAGAGGAATTATTTCAGCTTAGTACTAATGTGGACACGATAACAAATGGATATAAACTGGCTGTCGGGAAGTTTAGGCTTGACATTAGACGAAGGTTTCTAACCATCAGAGGGATGAAGTTTTGGAACAGCCTTCCAAGGGAAACAGTGGGGGCAAAAGACCTCTCTGGCTTTAAGATTAAGCTTGATAAGTTTATGGAGGGGATGGTTTGATGGGGAAAAAGTGATTTTAGTCAATAGGTCAATAACGTGCCATCGCTGGTAATTAGTAACAATGGTCAATGATGGGATATTAAAAGTTGCTACAGAGAACTTTTTCCAGAGGGTCTGACTAGAGAATCTTGCCCGCATGCTCAGGGTTCAGCTGATCGCCATATTTGGGGTCGGGAAGGAATTTTCCTCCAGGGTAGATTGGCAGAGGCCCTGGAGGTTTTTCGCCTTTCTCCGCAGCATGGGGCAGGGGTCGCTTGCTGGAGGATTCTCAGCAATTTGAAGTCGTTAAATCATGATTTGGGGACTTCAACAGCTGAGTCAAGGGAGAGAATTATTCCAGGAGTGGGTGGGTCAGCTTTTGTGGCCCGCATCATGCGGGAGGTCAGACTAGATGATCATAATGGTCCCTTCTGACCTTAAAGTCTGAGTCTATTGAATCTTTAATACAGCATTTTTTGAGTTCCAGTTGGTATGTTAATATGAATATTAATATGCATATATGATATACACAATCAACTATAATTAACATTGGTGTTAATAATCAGTACAAGGTATTATTGTTTTGGTCATTTTTAGGAGTCTGTTTTACAGTAAAACTATTTTTCAGCAGTACATTTTTCTTAACTTTTGTTTTTAAATAGTAATAGACCAAGTGAAATTCTGAAAGAGGAGTTATGGTTTAACAATTTTGTTTGATGTTTGTAATCCATAAATAAATGATTAACTTTATGGCTGGCTTGGAGTCAGAGAGACTACTATTGCATTGTAAAAAGAGATTGAAAGGAGCATTGGCGAGTTAGTGATTTGTATGTAATTGAGTTTGTCTTACTCACTGAAGACTTTCAGCAGAAAGTTTTGTCTTTTGAACCCATGTTTCTGTATCTAGTATGACCAGTCTCACCTGCTTTAATCTCATCTTGGAATTGAGTTAATTATGTTCCTCAGTTTTTAAAGGCTTTTTTTTAAATAAGAATTGAGTTCTCGGCCTTATGGCTAAGATCAAGTGTAGAGCAGTGGCAGTATCATAGCCAATGAGGTTAATCTGAGGTGTGATTATTGCTAGTGGAAAAACTCCCACACCCCAATCTGGATCTATGTTGGTTATGTGGTATGTATGTACCCCGTGAACCTTGTAACCGATACTTGCAATCCCCCATAACCCAAGCCCGACCCCAGATGTACAGTACCTTCCCTCTTAACTTGTGTAAATTTGATTTCAAACATTAACTTTAATAAAATTTTTAAGTTTGTTCAGAAATATATTCTGTTTTTCCACTATTAGAACACACAGGGCCACTTGGCACTAGGGAATATGCAAGTCCCATCTACCTGGCTGTATTTTTGAAGCTTTTCCTGGTGCTACTCAAGCAATCAGTCAAACATCTACAGTTCTGTAGGTGTACTTTCTCTGAACAGACATGTAGCAAGGGTCGAAGATACAGGGTTAGTGCTAGAATTGGGAAATGGCATTGCTGACAACCATAGGTTTATACTGTATGAGCAGGTTAAACTGTGATGGAAGTAATAAATATTATCTATTCATGCAAGGTTCACTTGTCTGTCATTAATCTTGGTATCTTTTTGCAGAAGTAATTATTAGTAACATGAGCATCTATAATAACTCCTTAAAAGTGACAAGGTGTGAACATGTGGCTTCCAAGTAACACTGCATGGGTGGTGGTTGCAAGTAAAAGTAGTGCTCATTATAGACACACAAACTGATTTCTTAAAAATTATAAATCTTTTCTCACCCCTCCCATTTATTGACAGTTGCCTGTTTTTGTGTCACAAACACTTAAACATATTTTTTTTTTTTTCCCCACAGCAATAAGAGGTAATATGTTTTTGAAAAAATTAACAGTCAAAAATTTGTAATTAAAAGTGTTCAGAGCAATTTAACTCTACTATTCTCCTACGTAGGTATTGGGGAGCCCTCTCAGTTGTTGTAGGAACCTTAATTCTGCCAGTTGTGCCATTATCTACTCTCCATCAGTATGTCCCAGTGATTGAACTCTGTACAACAGTTAGTCTGTCCTGAAGTATTGTCTTGAAATGTCCATATTTTAGAGCTTGACATGGAAACATAGCACCATATTTCTATAGGTCTATAATGTTATGACAAAGAAAAGATCTATAAAACTATATACTAGTGGATTTGCGGGTTGCTTACATATTCTGTTTTTAGGCAGTCATTTTAAAAATTTGAAATTGCTACAAACTTAAGTGCCTTTTAGGGAAAAATGTTTGGTAGAAGTGTTTAATGTTCATTCTTTCAAAAGCTGTTAAAAAAGGGGGGGGGGCATTTTATAACTCATTAAAGCAATGTTCTTTGTGTGTGGTTAGGACAGAAATTCAGAGCCTGATGCAACAAAGCTTCTCTTTGCCAGCAGTGTTAGAGGGGGAAGATCAGTTAAACCCATCACTGCCACTGTTTGTGCATGCTTCTTTTTGCCAAGCTAGCTGATACTCTCTATTTGGAAATGTGGCTGTGGCACGTAACCAAGCTTATTTATCACTGTATCAGTGTATTCTTTTCTTTTTGCTGGACACTTTCATTAGTTCTGCACAGAATTATCATTTGGATAGAAAGATGAGACATTAAAAAAAATGAGAGAGAGAATTAGACCACAGCTATTCGTGGTCATTCAAATCTGTAGGCCCTAATCCAAATCTTATTTTAGTCTGTTTTCATACAACTTTTATGTTTCTGCCACATTTGTCATGTGTATTCTGCTAAGGCGCATGTCTTTCCTTATTGGCAAATCAGGGTCCTTTATTTAATTTTTCTTGGAAAGAGTTTTGGTTTTTATTAATCTTCAGTACACATTTTCTCTTGTAATTCAGACTTTATTTTAAATCAGAATGGAAGGATCAATTTTCTGTAGTTACATGTTTCCAGGGTGTTAGAACAGTAATACTGATTTTTTTTTTTAATCAAATCCTAAATCTTTTATCACCAGTGAAATCTGAATTTAACTCTCATTATAAAAGTAGTTCCACAAATCAGCTAGACGTATTCTCTACTTCCTAATAAAGGACTGTGTTGTCTCTTATATGGCTTTCTTCAGCATGACGCTATCATTGCAGTCCCTCATTTGCTGGTAAACCATGTGACTGGGAAGAACTGTTGCTTAAATACACTGTTCTGTCGACATATGTAAGTGGATTACAGTTCTGTCTTCTCCTACTAATTAAAGTAGTCTTGGGCCTCTCTTATGGAGCAATATTTTGTTATCTAAATGAGACCATTAGGAAGTTCTCTTCCTAGTAAATGCTAGCTGTACTGGGATGGTTTTGGAGAAGACTTCTACGCACAAATGTGTGTGGTGACAACTCAGTAGAAATTCTTATTTTTGCTGAGCAGTGCACATGGTTGGTTTTGGGGTTTTTTTTTTCATTAGATGTAACAATATTTAATAGATCTGAACAACTGATTCGGAGTTTCTTTTTTGGGGGGAGGGGTAATAATGGCTTTCTGATTTGTGAACTGGATAGGAATGTATAGTTGTGATCAAAATGGAGAGTTTCATAAAAGGAAATGTCTTATCACAATATCTCAAGATACCACAGTCCACTGCTTGCTTTTCTGTTATGTGAAGTGGGCTTGCTAGTTTAATTTTGCAGGCAATATTTTGTTTCCAGACACACATTCTGATGACAAAAAACAAGAGTCTGGACATGACAAATACATTTTCAAAGGAGAAAATGAAAACGTGGGTAGAATTTAGCTCATGACCATATATTGGTAACAATCTGCTGTAAAAGGTGTAACCACTTGTATGAAAACACATTTATCAGGATTGTACAATCAATCCAAAAACATTGTTCACAGAATTTGTTGGTTCTTGTGATAGTTTTGTGGTGTGATGCCTCAGCACCACAGTCTGAGATGGGTGCTGTGTTAGTCTTGACTTAGAACTTTTTTTCTTCTTTGTGGGTTCGGTTTCGGTTTGAATTTATAAAAACTTGCTTTAAAACAAATCTTTTCTACTATGAAATTAATACTGTTGCTTTACTGTACCTTTTTAATTTGCCTCTTGTTTTTTTTCATCGCATTGAAGAATCTGGAATCCATAATATACTTGGTAATGAATTATATTTTAGTAGTGCTTTAAATGCAAATAGATTCCCATTACTGACTATGTTCCATACTAATATAGCTTCACAGTATATTAATGTACTCTGAGAGGGTTAGATTATCCTATGACTAAGCTATACAAGGTACCACTTTCATGTCTCTTTTTATGAAACTGCTGTGACTAGATACATGTATATCTGATCCTCATAACATGCACATGATGTTCTCTACTCCACACTCATAACAAAACCTATAGCCAACTGTGTTCAAAGCTGCTTTTCCAACTTTGTAACTTTTTCCAAAGTTACAACTTCCAAAGCAGTTTAAAGTTTTTGATGTGATAAAGTTGCTCTTCTGGAACAAGTTTATCCATATTTAAAATAGTTTACAGACTACAATAGCCCAGTTCCTCTCAAAAATCATCTTAAGAATTAGTAGACCAATGGCTCCGTTATTGTGGTTGTAAAAACATATTTTTCTTAACTGGCTGTATTAAGCCACAGATGGACAGCTCTAGCAAATGTACATGTAACCTATACCTAGGGTGTGGCTGCTATCTTCTCCCTTTTCTCCTCTGGGGTATGGGTTCTGGGTTCTCCTATGGTGGCGCCCGGTGCCTTCTCCCAAAGAAACCCCTCCTGGTGCAGAGAACACAAAGGGATTGTCCCTGGGGAAAATATTTAACACCCAATCTCATATAGAGGCGTGTCAGAGCACAATAAAATACCTATTACAACTTCCAGAGAAATAAAAGAGTAACCGGGGCTTTATTAGGTTTGGGGAAATTCAGGGTAGGATACAATGGATAAAGGGATTAGAATAATAAAAGACAAAATAAACAATACATAAACTCTACCCCTCCCAACATTTACAGCCAATACATACCATCCTGCTCCCTCCCAGCACCAGCCTAGGCATATGATGAGTTTAGGCTCAGTCTTCGATAGCTGGTGCAGCACTGAAATCGGTGGTAGATTTAATATCAAAATAAACCAGGGTGTTTTAACAAAGTTTCCACACCAATAGGGTTACCATATTTCAGCAAGCAAAAAAGAGGACGGGAGGAGCCCCGCCCCTGCCCCTCCCACTTCCCGCCCCCCCAGAACCCCCAACCCTCCCCCCGTTCCTTGTCCCCTGACTGCCCCCTCCTGGGACCCCTGCCCCTAACTGCCCCCCAGGACTCCACTCCCTATCTAAGCCTCCCTGTCTCTTGTCCCCTGACTGCCCCAACCCTTATCCACACCCCCA
>NC_048301.1:25634780-25672034 GCF_013100865.1 Trachemys scripta elegans
CTACTTGCCTGAAGGGGCCCAGACAAGCACCACCACACTGCCCCCCCCCCCCCAACTGGCTGAGATTGGCCAGGCTTCTGCAGCACTCTACAAGCTATGCTTGGTATGTTGGAAAGCACGGACGGCGCTGAAGCTTACCATGGCCGCATGCAAGCCGAATTCTGTTGCCCAGACCTGTGATTGATCTCTAGCAGCAAAGCCACAGGCACTCAGCATTAAGAGGCAAAATGCGACCTTGCACAGAAATCACATGTGCTATGTAATGTGAACAGTGTTGGTCACCGTGAAAGAGTATAAGCATTGTTCTGCAAAATGTAGCTTTTAAAACAATTCTCTCTTTTTTCCCCTCCCTACAGCAGCTGCAAATTCCTCAAGCCTCCCTCCTCCATCCCGAAGGTTATCACAGATAAGGCGTCGTAAGAAGAAGACGCGGGAGAACATGTTTTCTGAAATTATGCAATCCAGCAGGAGTGACAGAGCTCATCTGAATGAGTGGAAGGAAACAGTTTCAAAGTATAGGAAAGAAGTCAGTGAACGTGAGGACAGGAGGGACCAACGTGAGGAGAGGAGGGACCAACGTGAGGAGAGGAGAGACGATCGAGATGAGAGATGGCGGCAGGAAGACCAGAGGATGAAGGATGCAACGCTGGGGCTGCTCCGGCGTCTGGTGGAGGTTCAGGAACGGCTGCTGGAAAACAGACTGCCGCTTCAGCCCCTGTTCCACCCTCCCCCCTCCCCATGTTCCGTATCCTCCTCACCCAGACGTGTAAGAACGCGGGGGGGGAGGCTCCGTACACCTTCCCATTCCACCCCAGTAGACAGCCCAAGCAAAAGGCTGTCATTTTTTTTACCTTTTCTTTGTGGCTTTTTCCTTCCCAGCAATCCTCCTCCCAAATACCACCCGGGTTCCCTCCCTCTTTTTCTAATCTATTAATAAAGAATAAATGATTTTTAAATGATAGTGACTTTATTTGGTTTGAAAGAAAGCTGGGGGAAGGGGCAGGGTGGGTTCCTTACAGAAAATCAGTCAGTAAAGGGGGAGGGTATTCATGAAGGAGAAACAAACAGATATTTCACACGGTAGCCTGGCCAGCCATGAAACTGGTTTTCAAAGCTTCTCTGATGCACAGCGCTTCATGGTGTGATCTTCTAATCGCCCTGGTGTCTGGCTGCGCGTAATCAGCAGCCAGGCGATTTGCCTCAGCCTCCCACCCCGCCATAAAGGTCTCCCCCTTACTTTCACAGAGATTGTGGAGCACACAGCAAGCAGAAATAACAATGGGGAGATTTCTTTGGCTGAGGTCAGAGCGAGTCAATAATGAACGCCAGCGGCCTTTTAAACGGCCAAATGCACATTCTACCACCATTCTGCACTTGCTTAGCCTGTAGTTAAACAGCTCCTGACTCCTGTCCAGGCTGCCTGTGTATGGCTTCATAAGCCATGGCATTAAGGGGTAGGCTGGGTCCCCAAGAATAACTATGGGCATTTCAACATCCCCAACGGTTATTTTCTGGTCCGGAAAGTAAGTCCCTTGCTGCAGCCCTTTAAACAGAGTAGTGTTCCTGAAGACGCGAGCGTCATGAACCCTTCCCGCCCAGCCCGCGTTGATGTTGGTGAAACGTCCCTTGTGATCCACAAGTGCTTGCAGCACCATTGAAAAGTACCCCTTGCGGTTTATGTACTCGGTGGCTTGGTGCTCCGGTGCCAAGATAGGGATATGGGTTCCGTCTATTGCCCCACCACAGTTAGGGAATCCCATTGCAGCAAAACCATCCACTATAGCCTGCACATTTCCCAGAGTCACTAACTTTCATAGCAGCACCTGAGTGATTGCTTTGGCTACTTGCATCACAGCAGCCCCCACAGTAGATTTGCCCACTCCAAATTGATTCCCGACTGACCGGTAGCTGTCTGGCGTTGCAAGCTTCCACAGGGCTATCGCCACGCGCTTCTCAACTGTGAGGGCTGCTCTCATCTTGGTATTCTGGCGTTTCAGGGCAGGGGACAGCAAGTCACAAAGTTCCATGAAAGTGCCCTTACGCATGCGAAAGTTCCGCAGCCACTGGGAATCGTCCCAGACCTGCAACACTATGCGGTCCCACCAGTCTGTGCTTGTTTCCCGGGCCCAGAATCGGCGTTCCATGGATAGAATCTGCCCCATTAACAACATGATCTCCAAAGCACCGGGGCCTGTGGTTTCACTGAATTCTGTATCCGTGTCTGTGTCCATGTCCTCATCATGCTGCCGCCGCCGCTGCCTCCTCTCCTCGTTTTTCTGGTCCTGGCTGAGCATAAACTCCATGAGAACGCGCGAGGTGTTTGCAATATTCATGAGTGCTGTCTTGACCTCAGCGGGCTCCATGCTTGCCGTGGTATGGAGTCTGCAGTGTTCACCCACCCAAGAAAAAAGGCGCGAAAATGGTTGTCTGCCGTCCGTTGCTTTCATGCAGGGAGGGAGGGAGGGAGGGAGGGAGGAAGTGAGACTGTACCCAGAACCACCTGCGACGATGTTTTTTGTCCCATCAGGCACTGGGATCTTAACCCACAATCCCAATGGGCGCGGGAGACTGCGGGAACTATGGGATAGCTATGGATTTGCTACCCACAGTGCAACGGTGCAGAAATCGACGCTAGCCCCGGTACCTGGACGCACACCACCGAATTACTGTGCTAGTGTGGCCGCACTCATTTCGACTTTATACAACCTGTATCTCAAATCCGAATTATCTAAATTCGGATTAATCCCGTAGTGTAGACATACCCTTAGTTCAAACTTACCACGGGTCCACACGCGGCAGGCAGGCTCCCCCGTCGACTCCGCGTACTCCTTTCACGGAGCAGGAGTACCAGCGTCGACGGTGAGCACTTCCGGGATCGATCAGGGATCGATTTATTGCGTCTAGACAAGATGCGATAAATCAATCCCAGAAGATTGATTGCTTACCGCCGGACCCGGAGGTAAGTATAGACGTACCCTTAGGGTTCTTCACCCTCCCCAGGCTGCAGTGGGGTCCTCTCCCCCACTTCCTGGCTGGCAGGGGAGCAGCTGCCCGGAAGTCCCCATCGCGCGGGGGGCAGCTGACAGCAGAAGCCCCTGCTGCATCCAGGGCAGCTGACAGGATTTCAAAGTAAAATTAAGCCTCACTTTTAGAATTCTCAATTGTCAGGATTTTTTTTTTTTTTTTCAGACGCGGCTAAAATCCTGACAATTCGGAGTTTTATCGCAAGATCATGAGTCAGGCTTTAATTTTACTCAGAAATCACAACTCTCGCAATCAATTCGTGAGAGTGGACATGTCTGCAAGAGCTCTGTTCTCTTGTCTGTCTAGTGATGGATGCCTAAAATGGTTTACTGGCCTTGCTTGTATCTCCCAAAGTCCAATGATCTTGCTTCAGGAGACAGGAAGCCCTCCTGTGTGCTCAGCTTGCTGTGCCTTCCTTTGCCTTGCTTGTGCCTTCTTTTGCTTGGCCACAGACTTTAAAACATATCAGTGAACATAGGCACCGACTTCTGCTCCAACCGGTGGGTGCTCGACCCCCGCCCCTCTGCCCCCAGCCCTGCCCCAACTCCACCCATTACGTAACTGAAGTAGCACGACTTAAGTTGATTTATAGCTTTAGTTTAGACCAGCCCTATGTTATTAATCACCAAAGACCTTACATGATGCAGTATTAGGGTATTCAATTGCAGTATCAGTTGATTCAATTGCTTATTTGAAGTTTGGCCCTCCGCTCTTCTTTATATCTCAGATGAAATTTCTCTTTCCTGCTGGGATGTAGCCAGGCTGTGTCTTCCCCCCACTTGTTATTGTATAGCTTTGTTTATCTGATATGTTAATGAATTCTCATGGTCTTTCAAAGAACTTTGAAAGTAACTGCCCTTTGGAGAAACCACATTCCTTTGTTTAGGGTGAGGTAACTCCTGTTTGACTGGAAACACATTTTAAGACTGTGCTCCGGCTGAAAATAAAAATCCTGACATTTGAGAGTTCTATTGTGAGATCATGAGTGAGGCATAATTTTACTCAAAAATCATGACTCTTGTGATCAATTCATGAGAGTTGGCATGTCTGCTGAATTCCCTTCCTTTCCATCCACAGTGGATCTCTCTGGTCTTGATAACCCCAGACGTCTAATGTAATTGATGCCCAGTTCAGAAGACTCATTTATTTTTATTGATACTTAAGCAATTTTTGTTTCAGAATTGGGAAGTCTGTGGGATTCCAACAAATGATCTGATCTCCTTGGAGCTCTTGCACCTACTAGGAGCATGGTGTCTGCTGATTTTCTACCTGTTCCAAAGTTTACCAAAATTCACTACCCTTCCTTTTGTTTCACCACTACCTTTTGTTTCAGTAATGTTCCCAGAGGAGACTCCTATGAACCCGTCAGTCAAGATGTAACATGGGAAAGCCAGTCATTTCCAGCTCTTTAAAAAAGGAAATTGTTCTGCCACCTATGGTTAAAGTATACTTTCCTTTTGAGGCATGCACATAGTTCCCATCAATACTAACACATATACAGAGGTGAATATTCCCCTTTATGAGGGATTGTAATTGAATCAGCATTAGCTTCAGATGCTGGTTTTATTTATAATGAGTAAAAACTATTGCCTTTTGTTGTTAGAATGCAATGAACAACAGTTAAACTATTTAAAGGCAGCTTTGTTCATCTGTCAGACACCTGCTGTACATGTGTTTTAACATATACACCTCTACCCCGATATAACGCGACCCGATATAACATAAATTCAGATATAACGTGGTAAAGCAGCACTCTGGGGGGGGGTGGGGCTGCGCGCTCGGGTGGACCAAAGCACGTTCGATATAACGCAGTTTCACCTATAACGCGGTAAGATTATTTTTGTCTCCCGAGGACAGCATTATATCAGGGTAGAGGTGTAGTAACTCCAAAGAGGTTTTGGAGGACCTGCCCAAGACAAAAAGCCTGAATAACCTTAACTATAGAGCTGCTATCAATGCCTCTATAATAACGACTTTAAAGACCCTTTTCCAGGTATCTATGAATTAGTGCTAATGCTAATCCAAATTTACCTGTGAACTGTGTGAATGTGCAACTTACTACAGTTGAAGTGGAGGAGGCAGTAAAGTAACAGGATCATCATTTCACTTCTAATAAACTTTTTTACAGGTGCTATACAGTGTAAAAGGCAGCAAGAATGCTCCATTAAACTCAGTACATTTTTTTTAGCGTAAGTCTATAAAGTTTTCTTAAGAAGGCTTTACTTTCTTGTGAAAAAAATGTACTTTTATGAAAGCTATCCATCAAATGTCAAGGATAATAATCAATTTTTTGTCACAATGAACTGATAAAAGCTTTCAGTAATAATGTCACGGGGGAAAAAAATTTGTGTTGGAACTCGTAATGCTCAGCCCTGATATCAAACGAATTCATAAAAGCTCAATACAATGGTAGCCCTCGGAGGCATGACAAAACACAATTTCTCATCCACAGGATATGGAATAATTCTCTCTTTTTGAATTTTTTTCACATAGAGAGATGCAAAAGGAAAAAAATCTGAATATATATATATATATATATACACACACACACACACACACACACACTACGCTATATCCTGCTTATGCAGGTGAACATTAACGCTCATTTTGGTTGCCGATATCACAAACCGTTATGGTGATTTCTCTCACATCATGCAAATGGCTGCATAATGTCTACTCCTCTTGGAATGTAAAATCAAATCAGCATTCTAATGCTACAAGCCCATGATGAGCTTGGAAATAAATATGCAGAAGCGCATAAAAAAAAATCAAGGCAATCAAGGAGAGCCAGCGTCCTAGCTCGGACTATAAATCTTTGTCTGTTTCAATCGTAGAGCTGGCCGAATCAGTGTAAAATTCGAGCGGGGATGTCATCAATTTCTGTTAACCTCTCTATTCTTCTTTGTGTTGGCGGTGCAGTGATGGATTGGTTTTGTCACTTGTGCGCGGTTCACAGTATGTTAACATGGAAGGGAGCAGTTGGGTTATGAAGAAGGGTTATTACTGTCCCAGCTCTGACCTGGACTTACTATCTTTTCTAGTATCACAAAACCTTACTGTCTGGGGGTCTGAGAAGTAGTATCCTTATAGCTGACTAATGTTAAACAGACAAGCAGCAACTTTTTTCAGTTGCTTTGCTTTAGTTGGCTGGTCGTTTCTTTTCTATCACTTATTTTCTTTATAAACAAAGAAACAAACAAAGAAACAAACAAAAAACCTAATAAATTAATCAGAATGCCACCTATTAAACCAAGTACCAATGCAGGAAGAAATTTAAGGAATTGCTGGATTACAATGAGATGGCCTACGATTTGCAAACACAAGAAGATTCATAATTTTACATTCTGCAAATAATAAAGCAACAGCAAGAAAGCACACAGGTAGTAACATAAACTTACTGGCATGCAATGAATACATAAACATTTCAAGTACTGGACTAGTATTGTTCTTTCTGGTGTTGTCTTGGCCAGATGCCAGGTGAAGGTATTTACATTTTGGCTACCTCAATTCCTCCAGCAGCTCCAGCTGGATACAGTGTTCTTCTTCATTTCTTATCCTACAATATTGTATATTGTTGCAGGGCATTTGTAGAGCTCACTCCTGCCAGGTGCTAAAAAATCTGGCCTTGGTTCAGAAAAACATATAAGCACATGCTTAACTTTAAGCTCGAGTAGTTCCATTGATGTCAATGGGATTATTCAAGCGTGCAAAATTAAGCATGTTCTTAAGCATTTTGCTGTATCTGGCCCATGAAGCCAGTTCCAGAGCCCATTGAAAACACTAGGAGTCTTTAAATTGACTGGGTGTTGTAACAGACTCAGTGATCAGCACCTTGAAAGTCTGAGTCCTTAAACAGCAGCCTCATTTCACAACATAAGTGGCTGCATTTCAGTGGTGGGTGAAGTGATCACTATATTTAATAGAGAGTGTTTCAGTTTAAGTTAATAAAGTGCTTTGGGATCACTTGAAATGAAAGTCACACTACAAAAGCAAGAATTATTGTAGTGCCATAAGTACTAATTTTCTTCAGTGAAAAATGTCATTAAAACAAACACCTTAAAATAAAGGAAACAGACTTTACAGTTCTTTATAAAGCTCATATTTAAAAAAGAGAAGCTAACCACATAACTGGAACAAAAAAAGCCCAGAAATAGATAGATCAATCTTGTAAGATGCTCACCAATTGAGGCCTTCTTCAATTTACAAGAAGTAGTCATCGTCTTGACAAACTGAGTCCAGAATACAAGATGAAACTTAGCTCACAAATATTTGCTACCTTCTGGAGGAGTAAGGACCAAAGTGTTGGATGTTCAAAGCAGCTAAGTGAAGTGAGAGCACAAGTCCCATTGAAAATTTGATTGACAGTCAATAGGACTTGTGTTTCTAAGTCACTTAGGTCACTAGGGTGACCAGATAGCAACTGTGAAAAAACGGGACAGGGGGTGGGAGGTAATTAGGGTGACCAGATCACCCAGGTCAAATATTGGGACGTGGGGGGGGGGGGGGGGAAGGGTGGCAACCCCTCCCCCACAAGCGCTGGAGGGAGGTCCTGGAGACGCAGGAGGAGCAGTCCCAAAATGGGACTGTCCCTTTAAAAATGAGACATCTAGTCACCCTACTTAGGTGTTTTTGAAAGTCTCACACAAAATCTCTAATGCAGGAATGAGAAAGCCACAATAAGAACTACTAAGTAGAAATTTTTCAGCTGAACTTTTTTCCAGCAAAAACTGTTGATTTAGAGACACCAAAATTTTTCACAAATTCCCTTTGTTTTTGCCAAACTGTATTTTGACCCTCACACTCCACACACCCCAACATTTAAAAAATCCAACTTTTTGTTTTCATATTTATGAAAGGAAATAGTTTGATTTTTCAGTTTGAAATGACTTTTCATTTCAAAATTTTCTTTAATTTGACTTTTTTATTCAAAACCAAAAAAGTTCAAGATTGAAATGGAAAGTTTTTCTTTACTTTTCAAAATTGTCAATAAATTGACAAATCTATTATTCAGTCAGCTCTAGAACTGAGTTTCCTGCCCCCAATACTTGAGATATTTAAAGCCATATGAAATATTAAGAACTAACTATATTGGAAAAAGCCAAGTAAGGATCAATTGCTGTGTCATATTTCATGTTACTTTTGATCACTGACTTTAGTTTAGAATAAGTCTGTCCAGTAAGCAGGTCAGGCAATCTGACAGAATCCAAACTGATTAGAAGTTACACAAGCAATTTCTTTCATTAAAAATGTATTCCCAGCTCACTGGCATTTTTTGATGTCTTGAGAAACTGAGCCACTATATACTGAGAATGAAGCCAACAACAGCAATGAATTTCAGCAATACATTTCTCAATTTGACTGCTGTTATTCCTGTTGTTCTGTTGTTTAGTTTTTATGCTACCATACCACATCATGATATATTGATACCAAGTGCAGTCCTTGAAAAATAGACTTTTTAATGATGCATAAGCATCAACTACTTTGGAATAGCATTTATTAAACATTAATATTCATTTTATCCTAATGTCAATATTTCTTAATTTGCACTAACAAAATTAACAGAAGTTTAATTTCCCCCTCCCTTGAAATGTGTATTACTTTATAGCATATTTTTTTCTGAATACAATGTCTCTGACAATGTTTTCCAAGGCTATTCTGTTTTCATGACCTTTAATGAAATAATACAGATTATGTTTATTTCAGAAGGCTTATAATAATATAGGGAGATATACCTATCTCTTAGAACTAGAAGGGACCTGGAAAGGTCATTGAGTCCAGCCCCCACCTTCACTAATAGGACCAAGTGCTGATTTTTGTCCAAGACCCCTAGGGGCCCCCCTCAAGGATTGAGCTCACAACGCTGGGTTTAGTAGGCCAATGCTCAAACCACTGAGCTATCCCTCCCTGCCCTCTGTTCCTAATAGGCAAACAAAATCACAGTGATCTTACTGAAAAATACACACATGCATGAGCTACAGGATTGAGCCCACAATTAGCAGAACAAAATGAGTAACTTTTGATGCTAATTAATATGCTAAATGTGCTGAATATGCTACTATGAGGATGGAGGTTCTTGTGGTTAAGGTGTTGAACTGTAAATCAGAAGACGTGAGTTAAATTACCAGCTCTGCTACAGCCTGTTTGTGTGACCTTTGGAAAGTCACTTAATGTTAGATCCTGGGAAGCCTTAACTCCAATAGGATTATTTATATGTGTAAACCGAAGCTCATAAATTCATATTAACAGGATAAGAACCTGAAAACATGTGTTCAGTTCCCCATCTGTAAAATGGGAATAATCCTGCCTTTGTCTGTATTTAAACTATAAACTCTTTGGAGCATGGACTGTCTCTTACCATTTGTAAGTACAGTGGCTAATACAATGGAGCTGTGTAAGGTCTCTAGTTACTACTACGATACAAATAATATCGCATAATACATTTTTAAAAAGACATGTCTTAGCACAAATGTAACTGAGTAATGGGCCCGCTGTTTGACAACAATGAGATTTTGCCTGATTAATAACAAAAGGTGTCAAGGATATACCCACATTTTCCTTCCACTTCTGGGTTTGTTTAATGTTTTTTTTGGATTTTTATAAATTACAATAAAAGATTGCCCATCCAGTGCTCTGGGTACACTTAATAATCTTTTTAAACCCACAGATAAATAACCTGACAAATCAAGTCGAAGTGCCCAGTCAGGATAGGGTAACTGTACATGTTCTATGGAGAGAGGACTTCAGTCTTTGAGGCTATGAATCTAACATCTTTCACTAGTGCATGCACACACATAAACAAAACAAACAATTCCTCTTATGAGAGGCCCTATGACAGTCTCCAGAGATATAAATTCCATTAAACTAAATTATTGCATTTCAAATAACTTTTAGCAAGATGCCCATTTCCTGCTACATTTGCCTTAAAGGTCCATGTTCTCAATTATATAATGACATGCAATTTCAAATTTAAACCTGCACAAGTGTCAGTTATCCAGTTCTCTCGGATAGTCCCATAGCACGGTTGGGAAATGTATTACTGTACACTGGGTACAGTACTTAGTCCAAGAAACTGCTATTAAAATAAAAATAGAAATAACAGTTAATGATTCTTATTGATTATTTACATTGTGGTAGCACCCCGTGGACTTGGGTCAGGGCCCCATTGCACTAGGTGCTGTATGCACATAAAGGAAGACCTGGTCCTCAAATCCTGGATGATAGATTTTTAAGGCCAGATGTGGCTCTTATGATTATATAGTCTGACCTTTTGCTTAAGAGGACCCTAGTGTACTCCTCCCTGCGGCCAGCATAGGAGGTGTGACCAGGGCTTCCCTATGTCTCCCTGACCTTTGCCTGCTATATCAGTCCCTATGCTCAGCCAGTCTAGGATCAGTATAGAGCAAAGGTGGCTTAAAGTTGTGAGCATCCTTGCTAGCCACATGTGACCACACAAATGGGGTGTGAATGTGGCCCAAGTGATTTTGTTTAAAAAATCATAAGAACATTAGTTGAAAGTATATTGTAGTACTTCCCCTCCCATCTTTCAAATGTTTGTGTTGTGTCTGCAGGGCCGGCTCCAGGCACCAGCCCACCAAGCTTGTGCTTGGGGCGGCACCTGGAGGGGGGCGGCGCGGTGCGGCGCTCCGGCTCCGGGGAGAGTGGGGCCACGGCCAGGCTCGCCGCCCTACCCCCGGCGCTCTGGCCGCCGCGAAGAGCGGAGCCCCGGCCGGGCACTCCGCCCTCCTCCCAGGGCTCCGGCTGCCCTCCCCCCCGGCGCCCTCCCCCCGGCCGCCAGGGAGAGCGGAGCCCCGGCCGAGGCTCGCCGCCGGGGAGAGCAGAGCCCCGACCGGGACTCGCCGCCCTCCTCCCAGGGCTCCGGCCGCCCTCCCCCTCCGGCACCCTCCTCTGTCGTGCTGGGGGGGTGGAGGGGCGGCCGGCCCTGTGTGTCTGACATCTTGTACAATAATGTAGATGTTGAGTGAAATCCTGGTCCTGCTGAAATTAGTGGCAAAATTCCCAATGACTTCAAAAGGGCCAGGATTTCCCCTGTTTTCCTCATGTGGTCCAGTTGTACTCATCTACCCTATTCCCCACCTATTAATATACACACTGATTCCTCTTGCTCTTTGGGAGTATTTAACTGCAGTGGTTGCTACCGAAGTGTCAGTATTTACCAACACAATAAATTTAAATTAGAGGTCCAGGCATAGAATCTGCTCCATACAGGCAACCCTCTGTAAAATCACAACCAGAGGTGGTTTGGATCTGGGCTCTAATGATAAAACACTGAAATATGGTGGTGCAAGGGTTTCAGAAAAATGGTTCTGATCTTGGCCCATCTCTATTTCAAATAGTCTTAGCAAAACTCAGGGTGAGTTGTGACTTGTGAGTTCTGTTTTGCAGAACCTAAGCCAAATGGAAGTTCATTATTTTCTGCGCCCCAATCTTGGGAGGCCTATGGAGGAGCTGGATATTTATGTTGTTTATTTATAAGCATTTCATTGGCTATATATATTTGGGTTTGGGCCCATGTCCAGTTCATATAAGGACAAATAAGAAAAGCACCAGTTTGCGACTATCATACACGATTAAGGAAACAACAACAAAAAACAAAGGAAGGAAAAAGGTGAAGTATAGAGTAACAAGGACCAGAATCTGTACAGTTCAATGCCTACCAATATCAAAGCCCCTTTCTGTTTCCCTTTTTTCTTTTAAGTATTGTTGACCTTGAGACCACGCAGTAATCACAGTGCTTGATAAGTCAAATCCTTCAGTCATCTACACAAAAGATGGTTTTAGGATGTTTGACTGGCAAGAAAGAGGGAGGGAGGGATTGATTTAGAGAAATGTCAGAAGATGTCCTCTAACCTTTTTTTTTTTTACAAAAAAATAATAATTTCTTGGAGGATTTTTTCAAAGACCAGGGTCAGGAAGAATCCACCCCCAGGGTAGTTGGAGGGAAGAAAAATAACAAGGCACGGTGGCATCTGGGGACCACAACATTGTTCACATCCTCTGTAATCACCAGTGCACTGCTCGGCTGCCTTGGTAATTTACATAATACCGTCCTGACACGTTCACTTCAGTTATCCATCACCATTGGGATGGTGTTTTCTGTTTTCCTGCTTTATTTTCTTTCTCCCTATCTCTCTCTCTCTCCCCAGATTCCTTTCTCTCATTGTGACTTATGTTTATCTGGCCAAGCAAAAAAGATTGATTTCACATTGCTTCTGCCCTTCTTGTTCAACAAATAAGAATTTGGCAAATGATGAGGCAGCGAGCACAGCTAATAAGCAGAATGCACATATAGATATTTTCTTTTCTATGTTTTAATGAATAGCATCTTTGGGGAGGGAATAGAAAGTGAGTTAATGTAATGGATGTGTGTGGGGGGGAGTAGAAGTTAGTTTAATAAAACTAAATTCTAGGGTTATGATGAACTCTAACATTTATACATTTTATTAGAGATAAATCTGCAAGGTGGAATAGGATTGGACACTCAGCTCTAAGCATATGTTTCAGTATTGCCAAAATATCTCATGAATGGACAAAAGAGAGACAATATTTTCAGGATAATTTCTAAGAACATATTTTTGATTGTGTGTGAACACAGTACATGATAGTTGAATTGGACCACCTGAAACGAAGGTATTGGCTGGTTTGGTTTATTGCTACTCATCCTGACTATTGTGGGCCTGATTCCAACCTGTCTCCCATGGGTTTTACACCCCTGTAACTCCTTTTTTACACCGGTGTAACTGAGATCAGGATCAGACCGGTGTGCCAGCTCTGATAACCACAGGATGTTTCACCCCTTCCTCTCCACAAAATTAAGGGAAGAAGCTAAAAGAAAGGCAAAACTGTGAGGCCTGTGTGGATCTTGGTAGACTGAGGCTATCCACAAAGATGGCTCCTCATCTCCTTTGAAGCTTGAGGGGGTGAAATGTTGGCCTCACTGAAGTCAATGGTAACACTCCCATTGATTTCAGTGGGGCCATGATTTCAGTTCTGGAGTCCCCCTCTTCCTGGCAATGTAGTTCCAATGCAGCCATTCTATGAGGAACTCCCATTGGTTTGGGTTGGCACTAGGGGCCCCGTCAAGCCATGGAAATGGATTTTTGGGGCAGGATAAGACAACGTGGTGGGATCACTTGAATTTAAAACCAAGCATTTTGCCCTGGATTCAACTCTGTGCGTGTGTTTGTTTATATTCAAGACAACTCCTAGATTTTGCAGGATCCATCACAAAGTAAAAGTGAAGTGCAAAGTTTCAAGCAGACTTTATAGATTCCAAGACTGGAAGGGACCATTGTGGTCATTTAGTCTGACATCTGGTATAATGCAGGCCATAGAATTTCCCCAAAGTAATTCCTAGAGCATATCCTAGAGTGATTTAAAAATGGCCAGTGATGGAGAATCCACCACAATCCTTCGTAAATTGTTCCAATGGTTAATCACGTTCACTGTTAAAAATGTATCCCTTATTTCCTGACTGAATTTGTCTAGCATCAACTTCTAGTCATTGGATTGTGTTATAACTTTCTCTGCTAGATTGAAGAGTCTGTTCTTAATATTTGTTCCCCATGTAGGTACTTAAAGTGTAATCAAGGCACTTCTTAACCATCTCGTTGTTAAAGCTAAATAGATTGTCCTCCTTATGTCTATCACCATAAGGCAGGTTTTCTAATCCTTTAATCATTTTCATGGCTCTTCTATTCTGTCCAATTTTTCAAAAGCCTTCTTGAATTGTGGACAGCAGAACTGGACACAGTATTCCATAACCTACGTAGTGTATCTTGGGATGGGAGATCTTGGCAGCTGAACGGACCATGGATGCATGTCTCAGTGTATGTTACATGTCCCCCTCTGAGCCAAATCCATGTTACAGCACCCAAGTTACAGAGATTCATGCTGTCAGCTCTGGAAATTCCCTGTTTGATCCCTGGTATGCTGGACAAGGTGGTGAAGACTGCAAGTGTCATTAGAGAGATATAGGAACTGGGGTGTGTAATCTGGGTGCTTATTTTTAATGAGCGAGAAGGGTCATACAGAAAGGGTTCTTGAGCCAGGAAGAGTTCTGGATCCCCACAGTTTGCCTTCCAAGGGGTGGAGGGCAATAGTGGGTTATTGGGTGGGAGAGCTATTAAGTATGTTCCAGGAGAGTGCTTTGGATAAAAGTGCTATATCAAAAAAATTCTTAATAATAATTAACGGTTTTTGTTCTACAAATAAAAGCACACAACTCATTTTTTAATATCAGTAGTCTTACCTTTCTAATGCGATGGATGTGCCCTCTCTTCCCTGCCATGGCAGCCTCTGAGCTGGGGCTGGAAAGTGGGGGGTCTCTCCCTCTCTCTGCTGCCGGGGCAACTCCTGAGCTGGGTCTGGGAAAGAGGGGGGGGTCTCTCCCCCGCCACAGCAGTCACAGCGCTGAGGCTGGGAAGGAGGGCCATCTCTCCCCAGCAGCCGCAGCCCTGGCGCTAGGGAAAGTCACCTCCTTTTCTGGCCGCCGCAGCCGTGCATGTCCCTAATTCCCCCCCACCCCCTCTTCTCACACCACTTCCCCCTCCCACCTACCTCCTATTCCTCCCCAAGGCCACCACCTCACCTTACATGTGCGTTTTCTCCAGGGTCCAGGCACCTAATTAGTGGAGCCAGGCCTGTGCAGCTCCACTAATTAGGTGGGTTGCCCTTCATTGTCTCGTGTGCGGCCACCCAGGTGCGCACCTTAGAGGGAACTATCCATGGACCACCTGAATGTCCACAGACCACAGTTTTTTGAGAACCTCTGGTCTAACCAATTCAAGAGTAGGCTCAACAAAAGAACTTTGCCTTGGCAAAAACAGTTACTTCAATGTGCATTGAACTACTCTATGCCAGGGCTGACTTTTGTCACACTTTGAAAGGGCCTCTTTAATTTTTACGTACACAAATATGTGAGTCAACCACATAGCATGTTAAAGGCCAATGTTCGCATTCACAGACCAGTTAGCCAGGTGCTTAACCACCAGGTTAACATGTGCAAATGAAGGATTGAAGAATGTAAAAGAAAATAAAGGCCCACTTGGGGCCCGATTTCATTAACTTCCATGGACTTCGGTCAACACTTTTAGTCTGAGGATTTGCTCAGAATGCCTTGTGTTAACTTAAAATAGCATTGCCCTTTCACCTGTACTATCTCTTACACTCTGTAGTTATCAGTAACATTGTACCTACATGATACAAAGAAAACTAAGCTATTATCTTTAGCAATGTGATTAACAGAGTCCTGGGTATTATCTAGGTTTGATACTCTTATCTGTGCATGATACTGGATAATGTTACACCCCTGTATTGCTAGTGAATATCAATCAAAAGACAGTTATGCTGCCCCTTTTATTCACTTTACTATGCATACTTCCATGTGAGACTTGGACATCTCTTTATATTTCCTAAAAGCAGCAGGTCAACCTGCTAAGGTGTCAGTTTTAAACTAACCCTATTTTATATGTTTTGTAAAAGCCTCTAAACATGGAAAAATCAATGATGTTCCTTCCTAGTAATGGGCGACCAAAGTGATTTTAGTTGGGCTTCGCCAACACCGGGATCAAACTCATTGCTTCCCAGTAGTGTTCATGTTACTGCTTTTTGCCATATTCCCTTTTGGGAAAACTGAGGGGCTCAAGCTAAGGCAGCAATTGATGTTGGCACAAAGAATGCAGCTCGCACAGATAAAGGAGATCTCCAGCACTCTAAATCTCTGACCACTTGACACCAGCAAACAACATCAACTCTGTTCCCCATTTTCCAGGGGAGAAGGATATTAAACAGATTTTTTTTAAGACTGTGAGAGAAGCTGATTGGCTTCTTGAGCAACTAATTCTAATGTGACCTCTGCCTGACTGACAGAAGGTTCATCATTGCATACTATACCTGTCACCTCAATAATGTATGTAATCTCACTTGCAAGCATGGGATGGGAATTTGCACTTTGCAATCACAGGGCAGCTAACAACCTTTGGGTCCATTGCATTGTAAGCACCTTCGATGGCTGCATACACAGATGACCAGTTATTGAAAATTAATACAAAATGAGAACTTGTATGCAAGAATGGCCTCTGACAAACATATATGTAGCACATTTACATAGCTACACTTTAGTGGATGGGGAGGTCCTTTCTTCCAGAGTAGGTTATGTGTTTCTTATGGGAATCATTTCAAGCTCTTAGCAACTAAAGATTTTGGAAACTCATTTATGAGTCTTACACCTGATAGCTAAAATTATGTCTTTATTTTTTAGACAGTTTTGCATTCCAAATAAATTACTCTACTCACTGCCTTTACTTTCAGGATCTAATTGTGTAGAGAATATATTATTTTTTAATAGATTTACAAAGCCTGGGAAAATCCACCTGGAATTTGTATCCAAGGTGGAGTTCTCATCAAACAACTTGTATTGTGCTTTTGTCAGCTGAAAGTTGGAATGGTTCCTACCTATTATCACTTGATTAAAGCACACAGATAGAGAATTCCTGATGAAAATCAGAAATCATGTGAGCATTTGTGGTATTTTGTTCTAGTTTCACAAGGATATAGGTGATGAAACCAAGAAGTGGCAGACACGCTAGCATTGGCTGCCCGTATATTAAAAACAAACAAAGAAAAAACAAACCAACCCCCCCCCCCAGCTCCATCCCAGTTCTAACTAATGTTATGAAGTTACTTTATTAGGATTGGAGTTTATGCTACAAATTGAATTAAGGCACAAATATATACAGTTCATTTTGTCTTTTTGAAGGCCACCTTCCTAACTTTCTCTTGTGATAAAGAAAACCATTTGCTTCTGTCAGGACCAGGAGGAGGGAGATCATTTTTATTGAAATAAGAACGAAATGATAGTGTCAGGCACTGAGTCCAAGAGATAAAATATTACATCTAATAAACATGCTACATATGGGATTAGACAAGGCCCCCTAGAACTACCGAACAAAAGCAACTATAGGAAAGCAATAGCATTAATATTGAAAAGTAATGACTAAAGCTCCCATCATGCTAAAAAAAAATCTGCATTTTAATGAAAGGAATTTAAACAAAAGGAAATCAGGTGTAATATCAGAATGGTGTATTTTTTATATTGGGCCCAATCCTGAAACCTTTGGTTATGCAAATAGTACCACTGACCTAAATGGGATTACTCGTGTGAGTAAGTGGGATTACCCATTGGGAGCAATGTCATAAGAGATTAAATGGAATCTTTTATAGCTACCGCGATGACCTTCAAAGACACAAAATGTAAGTGCCCAACTGCCATGGAAAGCCAAAACTTGTGTCTTTGAAAATCTCCCCTTTACTGTTTATTCACAGTAGGGTGACCGAAGTATGGTCTGCAGAACCCTAAATACAAGCCCCTGGGACTCTTCAGTTTGGCTTGCTATGTCTCAGACACAGAAGTGTGGCCAAAATAGGCTGCTATCTCGTCTAACAGACAAGTGCTCGTGTTTGCTCTCCAGCTCTTATGACTTTACTTATCACCTTGTCTTTTTGTTCTCAATGTTGGTAAACTCTGCAACAAACCATGTTCCCCCCTATAATCACAATGGTTGTTTGTGCATTTGTTCTAAATTTCATGTAAATATATATGGAAAGTACATTGGACCGTGTTGCTTTTTTGGCAAACTTGTACTGCCCTCAGTGAGACAAAGATTGTCCACTACTGTTTGAAAGACCATGCTGGTTTTTACAGCAAATTGTTACATTTTAGAGAGGAAATATGATCTTGTGGATAAAACACTGAACTGGACTCGGGTGATCCAGGTTCAATTCCCAACTCTGCCACAGACCTTCTGTGTAACCTTGGGCAAGTCACTAGATCTCTCTGTGACTCGATTCCCCATGTGTAAAATGGGAATATAATCCTTCATTTTGCTGATGCTTTGTCTATATTATCTATTTAGATTGTAAGCTTTTGCGGCTGGGACTGTCTCATAGTAAGTTTTACAGCACCTAGCACAATGGTCCTGATTGGAGTGTCAGAATGCTACTGTAATAATGATAATCATAATTAATAATACCTGACACCAACAGTACTTCAAGGGTATTACAAAGAAAGTCTCATATTGAAACTTATCTGTAATTTTATTTAGCTTTTATGTTACTATCAGAGAGCTTTTATCTTTTTTTGCCATGTGTGAACATGTAGTTAGTCCATACTGGTTATACGTTTCCAAGATAATGTAATGCAAACAAATCATATATTGTACAGAGATGAGTCAGACCTACATTTCAACTTGATTTGATTTACAGCCATCTGTGTTGCAATGACTGTTAGTCTGTTGAAATAATAAAAGAAAGGAAATAAAGGCTTTTAAAGCCACTGTGGGAAAGTACCTGTTATATAAGCAACTTTCAAATGTATGGGGAATAAAAAACGGTTAGCAGGGTTAGAGCTTTGGGAATGTAATATCTGATGTGTCCTCTGTCAGGGGACTATATCCTGTCCTGGCATGGGAATGGATTCTCCCTTTAGATCTCTTTCATGTCTAACTTTGTTATTATGCACACTCAGGCCAAATCAGACCTGGTGCAAGCAGATGCAGTTCCACTGAAGTCAGACCTCTTAGCAGATCGGAATTTTACTTTCAGTGTGCCTCAGGCAGCACAAATATAGACAACAGCACTGTCCCTGCACCAAGGAGTATGCTCCGAATCCAGAGCTGGATCCATTCTCATCCTGTGATTATGACAAAGGGCTAAACTGAAACCACTGATCTGAATGTTCCTGAACACTGGAGAGCTTGAAATTCCAATCTGGACATGTTGTTTTCAGCTTGGGCCATCTATAACATTAATAAAGTTCTGTAGCTTTCATTCAAATACATTTTATGTGAATAGACAAGACTGAGGGTACTAGATCAGTTTTCCAGATCAAACAATAACATTTATTCTCCCCAAACTTTGCTAGGCAAAAAATTCTCTCTTCATCCCCACACTGCACCCTAACAACCAACCCATTCCCCTGCATACTAGTATTATATTTTACCTACTGAATCTGGTTCCAGAAGCTACATCTTCTGGCACTCTGTTTTGCTGGGTGTTTTTGCTATGGATACACTCTGAACTCCTGGAATACCTGCTGCTCTTGAGAACAGATAACAAGGTAATGTAAGAAAAGATTTCAAAGGAGACACACAGACATGTTGTCTCATACCTTTTCTGCTGCTCATTATTTAAAGTCTGAGAGAGAGATGTGGGGGAAAAAAGAGCTCTTCACAGGTCCCATGGGGCTGCAAAGACATCAGCTCGTGAATATTTCACAAGTGTATCTCCGTCCTGTAACATCGCTGCATAGTCACCTGCAGTTCAAAGGTAAGGACAACAAGAAATATTGCGTTATTGTGACAGGCACAATAGAATATTTTTTGTATTTAAAAAACTTTTATTTGTTTTTGCATGCTTAACATTTCAGTGCCAATGACAGAAATTACAATCTAAATGCAAAATCTATTACTGCTTTCTGCAAATCTACTGAGTTTCCCTAACCTGTTAGTTGCAGTGAAGATTCTAAGGGATTGTTTGTTTTAAACTGTCTATAAATGGCAATTCTCCTTACTCCTTTTCTGTTTCACGATTCCAGATTCTGTATCTATGCATTAATCGGACCTACCATCACATTAACTATAGAAGCAAGTCTTGAATATGCAGCCTGCTTGCATGCCCTACCAAGATTCCCGATTTGAAATAGTTTTAATAGGATTGTTCACAATACTATTTGGGCCCTGCTCTCTTGGATTACTTCTAGCTGTATTGTCTCAAAACTTTCTGGGCAGCCTTTCTGTTTCTGGTCACAAGTCTCTTTCTCCTCCTTTCCCCCCCCCGCCCCCCCGGCAAAACAAAACTCCTTTCCCCCTTCTCCGGTTGTGATTTCATTGAACTAGTGACCGGTAGCTATCCTAGCTGGGTATGATCATGAAGATACTTATCAGTGGTATAGCTTTTTGTACTTGTCCTAATAAAGCAGCAAGGAAAGAAACAGGGATAGCATATGGGAAACAGACAATAATGAGTTAAAATGTGAATTGCAAATTGCTTTTACCCATCTTCATGTTCAATATCTTCATCAACGACTTAGATATTGGCATAGAAAGTACGCTTATTAAGTTTGCAGATGATACCAAACTGGGAGGGATTGCAACTGCTTTGGAGGATAGGGTCAAAATTCAAAATGATCTGGACAAATTGGAGAAATGGTCTGAGGTAAACAGGTTGAAGTTTAATAAAGACAAATGCAAAGTGCTCCACTTAGGAAGGAACAATCAGTTTCACACATACAGAATGGGAAGAGACTGTCTAGGAAGGAGTATGGCAGAAAGGGATCTAGGGGTTATAGTGGACCACAAGCTAAATATGAGTCAACAGTGTGATGCTGTTGAAAAAAAAGCAAACGCAATTCTGGGATGCATTAACAGGTGTGTTGTGAACAAGACACGAGAAGTCATTCTTCTGCTCTACTCTGTGCTGGTTAGGCCTCAGCTGGAGTATTGTGTCCAGTTCTGGGCACCGCATTTCAAGAAAGATGTGGAGAAATTGGAGAGGGTCCAGAGAAGAGCAACAAGAATGATTAAAGGTCTAGAGAACATGACCTATGAAGGAAAGCTGAAAGAATTGGGTTTGTTTAGTTTGGAAAAGAGAAGACTAAGAGGGGACATGATAGCAGTTTTCAGGTATCTAAAAGGGTGTCATAAGGAGGTGGGAGAAAACTTGTTCATCTTAGCCTCTAAGTATAGAGCAAGAAGCAATGGGCTTAAACTGAAGCAAGGGAGGTTTAGGTTGGACATTAGGAAAAAGTTTCTAATTGTCAGGGTGATTAAACATTGGAATAAACTGCCTAAGGAGGGTGTGGAATCTCCATCTCTGGAGATATTTAAGAGTAGATTAGATAAATGTCTATCAGGGATGGTCTAGACAGTATTTGGTCCTGCCATGAGGGCAGGGGACTGGACTCGATGACCTCTCAAGGTCCCTTCCAGTCCTAGTCTATGAATCTATGAATCTTGACTCGCAAACAAAACAAAACAAAACAGCAGCAACATGCATCCTATTACTTTATAAGATATCTATCATTAAAGAGTCATGTGTTTCTTGTTAGCTGATTCTGTAGTAAAAATTGTTGGGATTAGCAGTCTTGAATTGTTGTTCTTAGCAAATAAAAGTCATTTTGCTGCTATTGTTTCCAGAGATCTTTTCCGTTATAAAAACAATATAGTTGTTTAATTCCTAATATAAACACATATGCTGAGTATAATTTTATATATATTATAGACTATTATAGCCATCATTTAAAACAGATACATTATGTCTTACTGCTTTTGATCATTTATTAACAAATGCAAATAGGCCAAATGTAGCCCTGGTGTGTGTCAAAGGAGTTATACTTTTTTACACCATGGATGAGTCTGGCCCAGTGTGTTATACATGATCCCATCTACTGCTGTCTAGGGCTGGCTTTTGAGATACTGAAACCTACAGCCATAGATAACATCAGAATATAAGAATGGCCATACTGAGTCAGACCAATGGTCCATTTAGCCCAGTATCCCGTCTTTAGATAGCTAATGCCACATGCTTCAGAGGGAATATCAGTTATACCCACATAAGCTATATTCAGCTATATTCACATCTAGCGCTAGATCCTGTGCGCCACTTAGGACTAAATCAAGAATTGCCTCTCCCCTTGTGGGTTCCAGGACTAGTTGCTCCAGAAGGCAGTTATTAACGGTGTCTAAAGATTTTATCTCTGCATCACCTTGACTGTTGGGAGGATCCCAGCCTGATTCATGGCTGTGGGAGGCAATGCTGCAGATCATGGTATTGCTTCTGCAGGCTTCCTCCAGGCTGATTGCCTGCAGTGACCAATGAGCGACCAATGTGATCTCTGGTCACAAAAAGGGGCCACATAACAGTGGACAAATCAGCAAGGAGTAGTGGGGTTAGCTCAGGACAAAGCAAGGGATTCCTGCATTCTAATTCTGGCTCTGATACTGACTTTCTTTTTTGGTTTGAGTCAAGTGGTTTTATCATTATGTCTTAGTTTCACCATCTGTACAACAGGGACATCAATACTAACCTACTTCACAAGGGAGGTTGTAATGAATACTTATTTAATGTTTGTCAAGTGCTAACATTCACCAAATCCTTGCCAGAGGCCCAGTGGTCCCTGGATCAGCCGCTTATTCAGACAATTGTCCCTTGAAACATTTCTTTGAGGTGTGGGAGCTGTTCATAGACTCAGCACAAACATCATGGACTCAGCTTCTCCTGCAGCAGCAGGCTGGCAATGACCTGAAGATCCTGTCTCACACACCTCTTAAATGAGCCTAGTAAGTGCCAAAGTGTCATCTCATTAACCATCCTCGGGTTCCGCAGAGCTGTGCTCAAGGTGAAAAGCTGTTGGTTATATGTGAGAGAGGGGGTGGGGTTTTGCAGGCCCAACCAAAACCTCTGTCACATGAAGAGAGCTGCATTCTCTCATGTGTGCGGCAAGCTAGTGAATGAGCCTGCGGAAAGCAAGTAGTTAATTAACAATAAGAAGATTGATCAGAGCAAATTCAAAAGATAAAAAATAGAAGCCATGAATACAGGGCTGGATTAAGGCATAAACACGAAAAGCCTGCACATACTGTCCTAGGCACAGATTCTCAAAGGTCTTTAGACACCTCACTCTGATTGTGGGAGTGAAGTGCTTAAAGATCTTTGAGGATCTGGGCCCCAGCTCCTGGAATCAGATGGGTAACATCAGATCTCAGTTTCCTTAAAAATAAAAAAGTCTAGAACTCATGGTTGAAAGGAAAAGCTTGAAATCATGAACTGAATTTAACCAAAGCAACTGTATCTGTCTGAGTATGCAAATAGCCTGCAACAATAGCTGAGGGATATGAATTATCTCAATGTGGCATCAACTCTAAAACTCATTGTTCTGCCAACACCTCCCGCTTACCTCACCAAAAGGCTCTGGGTAGCAGAAAGGAAAGAATGCAATGGGTACATCCTATGCCCCAAGTAGATGCTCCTGACCATATTTATCTGCAAAATTCATTCCATTTTCTTATGCTTTTTTAAAAAAAGAAATGGCATCATTTAAAAAAATATAAACAGATAACAATAATCATAATTTCTAAAAAAAAATCCCCAAACCAGAAAATCCAGTGCTCCCAGCAATACTAACAGCTCACCTCTCATTAGCAACCCTACAATAATAACCAACAAGTGTAATATAAATACACAGTGTGGCAAAAACAATTTTTGGCAAGCAAAATATAATTTCTGTTTCAAGCTTCCAAAGAGTTATTATAAACATCAGGAGGATAAATAAAATGACTTTACAAATCTTGATAAATGCCTTGTTTATATCTTTAACTACCATACAAGAAGTAAAATGCACAGCTTGTGAACAACAACAAAAGCTCAATTTGGTTGCATTTGTTGTTACAAGGGGGGAGTCAATCCTCCTTGTGTGTTTCTATCTATATATGGAAAAATAAAATTAGCTATTAAAGGGATAGTTCCCAGATATAGGACCTAAATTACATTTACCATACCCTGATTTAAATGGGAAGAAAGGGCCAGGGGAAAAAAAAAAGGACTCTCTGGTGACTTCTTAAAAATATCTTGCTTACACAGTATAGTGCAGAAAGGCATGTTAGGAGTTAAAATGACATTAATTCTATAGAAGAGATAGGAGTTGACTGTTTAATGGTCCCTGTTTAATGCTAGGCCACACAGACAAATGCTGCTGTGTATTATCTAGAGACCTGTTAGGGAAGGAAAGATATTAATTGGTCTGATGCAAACTGGGAAGGACACATGGATAAGAAAGAATGAAATGTAGAGAACTAGCAGTAGTATCTAACTGGCTGCTCTGAGCATTAATTTTGGAGTGTTAGTCATTGCAAAAGTCTTTCTTGATTGGATAAAACATGTTTGGGAGTGTTTATTGATCCTTTTAGGGAAAAGGATCATTGATCTTTTATTATAAACTCTTGATTTATACTAGCCTAGGTTCATTGGCTCCTCTGGGAAAATGCTTCATTGATTGGTTGAGCTGCAGGATTTTTGTTTTTTATTTCTCTTTTCCTTTCTTTTTCTTTTTACTTGTATGCCTGATGTGAATGAGCTAGATCAACGAAGAAACATTGAAAGTCCTTTAGTTGAAGCATTGTAAAATTTCCTAATCTTTCTTCTTGTCATTTAAAGAATTTTTTTTTCATCTTCTGCCAATACTAAACGTTGAGAACCTCTGTCCTTAGAGCACTGTCATAGTAGGCCAGATTCTGATTTCCAGATTTCCAGTGTAACTGTGATCTATTGCAAAACTCCCATAGACTGTAGAAAATCAGGGTTGGAAGGGACCTCAGGAGGTCATCTAGTCCAACCCCCTGCTGAAAGCAGGACCAACACCAACTAAATCATCCCAGCCAGGGCTTTGTTAAGCCTGATCTTAAAAAACTCTAAGGAAGGAGATTCCACCACCTCCCTAGAGAACCCATTCCAGTGCTTCACCACCCTCCTAGTGAAAAAGTTTTTCCTAATATCCAACCTAGACCTCCCCCACTGCAATTTGAGACCATTGCTCCTTGTTCTGTCATCTGCTACCACTGAGAACAGTCTAGAGCCATCCTCTTTGGAACCCCCTTTCAGGTAGTTGAAAGCAGCTATCAAATCTCCCCCTCATTCTTCTCTTCTGCAGACTAAACAATCCCAGTTCACTCAGCCTTGCCTCATAAATCATGTGCTCCAGCCTCCTCATCATTTTTGTTGCCCCCCGCTGGACTCTTTCCAATTTTTCCACATCCTTCTTGTTGTGTGGGTCCCAAACCTGGACACAGTACTCCAGATGAGGCCTCACCAATGTCGAATTGAGGGGAATGATCACGTCCCTATTTATACAGCCCAAAATGCCATCAGCCTTCTTGGCAACATTCATGACTGAATCCAAAACTCACTGCTGTTTACCTTGTGCTTTTAAGAAAGGGGTGGAAGGCCTCCCAAAATCCCATTCTGTCAGGTGCGATTACCAGGATTGTATAGGAAGCACATGAGCGGAGGTTTATTTATTGCTTTCTCGACCACCAAGGCCACCCCCTGCGCTTTAGAACCCTCATTCCTGGGAATGTGTTCAGAAGCAAAATCCATTGAACGTGACTAGGCTTAGCCCCCTTTCCCCCAAGAAACTGGCCCCTTAGGTTGGGATTAACCTAGAAAGAGCTCCAGTCTGTAAACCCCTGAAGAGCAGACTGTACCTTCTTGTCTGTCCGTGCAGCACTGCCACTGTATGGAATCACTCACTTCATACAATAATGTGACCATGATTGAAAACAGTACCAAGCACATTGTCGTAGATGATTCAGACAGAAAAGACCTATGCAACTTATCTCCCACCCAATACTGGATTATTCCTTACAGTAAAATGTCTAGTATTTTCTCCAGTCAAGCTTTAAATGTGTCATTCAATGTCACTCCCTTTTGGAGTTGACTTCACTCTTAGAACATTTTTCTTAACACTCAACCAATATTTAGTTTAAGTTTGTCCTGTCTGGTTCTTAACATCTTATCAGTCACAGGGTCCCAATCACAACAGGAAGGTAAAGTCCATCTTCTAGTTGAGGAGTCTCACTACCTTATATTTCATAAGCAGGAGTGACTTCCTATTGCCACTTAAAGGTACAGCTCATTGAATGAAAAAAGATAGGAATTTGGTAAAAGTGTGAGAAGAATGGAATTTGTGGTTAAATGTTCTATGCTTTTTATTTTCATGCAGAAGTTGCAGAAAGTGGTGGCTACTAATATTCAATAATCTAAATCTGCATGAATTTCAGGGGTTGACTTTAACAAGGAGAAAAGGTGATTGTTTATGTGTCTGCTGGCTTGAGTGTTAAAATATCATGCAATAAATACTAAATCACCTGTCCTCTTTATTATGACTCTGAATATATTGTTAATTTATGCATAATGCATGCGGTGTGATTTTGCCCCGCACTTTAAATCTAGAGGATTTGCAAGAAAATGAATGTCTCACCAACAATACTATGCACAGATCCTACAGGGCAATTATGTAGGTCCTGTTTAAATGCACTTTCCAGCATCCTTTTATTTTGAAGGTCCCATTAGTAACATTGCCATTGCTGCATGATTTATGTAGGGCTTTTTTTGTTCGTGATTGAGCTATGCAGTGTGCAGCTGGCTGTGATCATATACTATGGGATATGGTTGAGTAAATCTAAGCAGTGTAACCCTATAAAATCTGGATGCAATGTTTTGGTAATCTACATATTGTTATTTTTTCTGCTGAATAATATCACAATTTGATTTAATTTTTACCTGATGTTTTACCTATTAAAAGGAGAAGTTTAAAAAAATGGGGGGATTTGCAGCTGCTAGCTTCACCGAAAAGATCAACTGTTTCTGTAATTAATATGGAAGATAACAATTTAAAATAATGAAACACCCATAATATGCTTGAAGAAAGCAGCTTGTTGCTATAATTAGAACTAGACTCAAATTTGTTCTGATGGCAAACACACCATTTACTGAACTCCATGAATGGAGCAGCTTCAGAAAGCAAATAACACAAGTAGGAAAACATCACTACCAAGTACATGACAGGAAACAATGGGGCCAACAGAAAAATTCTAAACTTGGGTGTCTGAGAAACAGAGCATTAAAGAAGAAAAAGCACATTCACATAGACATAGCAGAGATTTTTATAGCTTACACTAAACTGCTGTGGGAGCAGTAGCTTAGCAGATAGGGCACTAGACGGAGGCCAGGATTCAACTCCTAGTTCAGCCATGGATTTCCTATATGACCTTGGTTGGGTCACTTCATCTGCCCTGTGTGTCAGTTTCCTATTTGTAAAATGGAGATAATACTTCCATACCGTATAGGGATGTTGTGAAGATAGAATCCATTCATGATTGTGAGGTACTTGGATACTCTGGTGATGACAACAATTTAAGTATGTAGGTAGAATAAAGTTTTTCCCTGTGACCCCCTAGGGGCTATTCCAACAGATTCGGAATCTCCAGAGTAAAAGGGAGTACTAACCATACCCTCTTCTTTCCTGGGAATTCTCTCTACCATGGGAGTGGAAGGAGAGGTGATGTAGTGCCAGCTATACCACATCTGTGAACCCTGGGAATACATACTTCCAAATCAGAGGAATGCTCAACTGAGAAGATCCACCAGATTTCCAACACCATTTGGGTGCAAAACAGGTTGAAAATTTTTGCTGTGTTGTCTCTTGATATGGCTTCAGATAATTAACAGTTGATCCTTATCTGAGAGTCATACTGGACTTCTTGGTACCTTCCCCCATTTGTGTCAACCAGGGCACAAGACCTGGTGCACTCTAAAATGTACTGCCTAATTCACCACTGCATTTCTCCAGTTTTATGCTGGCGTGACTCAACTGAAATCAGTGCAGTTGAATTACTGTGAAATTGGAGTAACATAGCATTCATTTATTTTATGTATTTCTTCAAACTTTTTAAAACCCCATTTTTTGAATTTTTAGGCCCACTTTGATCTGGAGCACTATATGTCATTATTTTTATTTTTAGCTCTTTTCCAATTGTTAATGTTCATTACCGACGAGCATTTGCTTTTTATTATCGGGGGACACATGTACTAACAGAAAATCCTAGACCAAGGAGAAATAGGTTGTAAATTGATAGCAGCAGTTTAAAAAAATCTTTTAACACATGCAATTTTTTGTTTACGTCCATATTCAATTCGTGATTTAGTATCTTCAGTAGTGTTTTATATTCGTAAAAGCTTTAGACGTTAATTTAAATAAACTGAAATCATTGCATGTTATCATTCTTTACCTAGAAGCTTAGGGTTCTACAGGTGACACATGCACTAACTTCTTCAGCAGTTGATGGTCAATATGACAGAACTCCGTCCACAAAGCAGAAGTGGTTCCCCTAACTTCACATCCTTTTAGGAGACACTAACACTGAATGTGAAAGACATGGGAGAAAAGGCTGAACAAGCTGTGAGTAGTGAATGAAAGCCAACTGTTTAAGACATTGTGGAGCGTGAACATTCTTGTAGTGCTTATATGCAAATAAACTAAAAAAGCTGAAATGTCTTCCCAGCTTCATAATGAGCAGAACAGTAACACTATAACATTCAAGCACACAATACTTATTAATCTTCCTTTTTGATTCTCTTTCTGCAACAAACTTTTTTTCTAACTGCTGTAAAATATCTGTAATTTAATTTTCTACTATTCTGTCTAGAAATCTCTCCACTGTCTAGAAAGCCCTCCTCACTGTAGTATCTGAGCACTTCAAAATCATTAATGGATTTTATCCTTACAACACTCCTGTGAAGTTAAAGGAGTAGTATCCCCATTTTACAGATGGGGAAGAAGGTAGGAGTGATGCTTCATGAAGGAGCAGAAAGAACTTTTGAATTATAGCTCACACCTAGACTATTGTGATGTGATCACAATCTATTTAAGGAATGAAATAGATCTAGTAATGCACAGGATAGAAGTGACTTTCCTAAGGTCAAACAGGAAATCTGTGACCAAAGCAGGAATTAAACGTAGGTCTCTAGAGTCCCAGACCAGTGCTCTATCTACTAGAGAGACTATCCTTCCAACTATGATTTGTGCATAATAGTTTCTTGCTTAACAAGACAGTTTTTTTCTTTTGTTGTTTTTATTTTTAAATGCATTCCATACTCCAAGTTCAGTGTAGCACAGTAAAGTCTAACATATATTTATAAAGCCAGATGATATATAATGAATCTAGAGACAATATTGTTGTCCAATATTGTGTGAAGCAGAAAAAACAGAGTTTGATTTTCATAAGCTCTAATGATCCTCCTGGGCAGTTGGAAACGCACATTGTTTGAGATAATCAGACAAACTGATTCCATTATAGAAAGATGTATTGTTTCCATTTTATGTTTTCACAAGCATTTTGTCTAAATACTGCTGACATTTCTAGCCATATTGTGAAGTTTTTCAGGGGAAAGCAGGGAGTTTATCTCCATTAAAACTGGGAACAAACTGATGCTAACTGTTACTGTAAGCTGAAAACACTAAAATAAAATGAAATGCATTAGAATAATTAGGAAGAATTATGGCAAAGGCTCTCTCTCCTATTTTTTTTCTTGTGAAGATCAACCAACAAAGATTACAATTGTACAGTAGCTCCTGTTGTTCTAAATAAAACACAAATGTTTTCTCTTAATTACTTTATAAAAGGATATTTTTCCATCATTGCTTGTCTCTTCAATTCCAGGTATTTTAAGTACTGAAACATGAGTGCAGAAAAGAAATGCACAATAATCTTTAGTTCAATTATTCTTCATGTTCCTGTTTATTATTATTTTTTACCATTTATCCTAAATTGTTGTGCTGTGTTTCTGTGCACTGGTACACAGCTGCTTTGTTCAACTCCAAAGACCGGTGCTTTTCAGAGCTGCGTCACCTGATCCCCCTGTTACAAAATAATGCTTCAGAACTCCAAGGATTGTTGTGAAGGTTAAACTATTAATATTTATAAGCCACTTTGAGATCTTCATCTAGGAAGTATGTAGGAGTGCGAGGGATTATTTATTCATTTGTGTAATTTGCAGATTATTTCAAAACTAAACAAAACCAAACACCAAAACTTTTCTTTAAAGTCTGAAACATGGATATAAACAATGACAATTCAGAGGCTAGCACTTTATCCTGAATTCACCTGCTTAAATCCATCCCTATTCAGCAATGCAGTGAAATACCTGCTTAAGTCCCACTGAAGTCAATAGGATTTAAACATGTGCTTAAAACTTTGCTGATAGCAAAAGTTAAGCACTTGACTCAATAATTTGCTGAATAGGGTTTTCAGATAGTTCCAGTTCTAAGCATGGATGATTGCGGGATCAGACCCTTAATCCTTTCAAACAAGGAGTCAGATTTTCTTGGCAAAACATCTGTTTCTGGCAACAGATCTTGTCTGGAAGCCAATTGGTATCAATTCACTTTGCTGCCTCATAAAACTAAGGGCCAGAACCTCAGCTGGAATAAATTGGTATAGGTCCATTGATTTCAGTGGAACTGTGCCTATTTACCCTACCTGAAGATCTAGCCTCAAGAGCTCAATTTATTCCCACTGTTCTAGAAGGCCAACAGGACCCCAGGTGGTCTTCACACAATCTAGAGATAAAACAGTGCTTGTACTGATGCTTTTCCTGCAGCATCTTTGAGGGCATGGGATCTACAAAAGGCCCAGAGCCAGTCCTAGGGAATGCAGGGTTGCTAACTCACAAATGTATTATGAGCCTCATGATAGCTGCTTTACTTGAATCCCTAGCTCCTGGAGTCAGGGGACTAGAGAAAGAAACATCGAGGATTCCAGTGGCACCTTAAAGACTAACAGATTTATTTGGGCATAAGCTTTTGTGCATAAAAAAACACTTCTGGTTCTGTTGCATTCGAAGAAGTGGTTTTTTACGCACAAAAGCTTATGCCCAAATAAATCTGTTAGTCTTTAAGGTGCCACCGGACTCCTTGTTGTTTTTGTGGATACAGACTAACATAGCTACCCCCTGATACTTGAGACTAGAGAAGAATCTCAACTTTCATGTAAAATAAAAAGTAATTTTCTAGCCCTTCTGGCCAGAGAGTAAAAGCTTGCAAATGTGACCCTGAGTGCACCTTGAAAGTTCGAAAACTAGCAGGCAACTAAAATGAACCTAATGTTTATGATTTTCCTACAAAATCTCATGACTTTTTAAGTCAGTCTCATGAGTTTGGGGAGTTTGCCTTAATAATTTGTTAACCTTTGAGAATGGCAATACGGGGAATTTGCAAGATGTGAGATCACCCTGATCATATGACTTCAGAACCTCCAAGAGACAGCAAGAAGCTGCTGTGAGGGAGCAATCACTTTGTGCTGGGGCAAAATTCCCAGCAGTATTTGTTTATTTCAAATGTTGATTTGCCATGCATACCATCGTTTGCCATCATACGCCAATATCATTGAAAATAGGATACTGTGGCTTGTCCTTATCGCAAAAAATGTACAGCTAGATTTCTCCCCCCCACACACACATCAGTAACAAAGGATAGGGAATGTGCATTATTTCCCTCCTTCCTTCTTTGATCAGTTAGCATTCCATTTCAGAGCTGAATATTCCCCCCTCCCAGTGCTGTCACTGCCTCTTCCTGGTTCCTCTGCTTTCCCCTGTCAATTCTCCTGTCCCTCCTTTCATTCTTCCTATTTCTTTCATGTCCTGGTGGGGAGTAGCCAATGAAAATTGTTAGCACTGGGTTGGGCCAGGCTGACATGATCCCTAAGCAGAGCTGGCTGAATGTCAAATACAGAATACATGCATGGGGATGGGGGAGGTGGAAGTGTGGAATACTTTCAGTTTTCCTTCTATTTGTGGAGTGACTTAGATGCCAAGACGAACTCCACTCAGTGACTATCAAACATATCCAACTTATCACAGAGACCTGCTGAGTAGCTCTTTTACTGCAGCACCTTCAAATGCAGTTGAAAAGACCTGATGCAAGACAGCAAAAGAGCTTAAAAGGGAAAGAAACCTGTCGGAAATAAGTACCACTCTCAGTGCAGAACTCTGGCAGCACCCATCTCCACCAAACATGCCTCTGAATGGTTAATTTGTTTATCCAAAGTGTTTTAATAGCATAGGCAAGTCCAACTTTGGGGACTAAGGGCATGATTCATGCCTCTCCTCAGCACTGCTGTGTGCTCTCAAATCCTGTGCAAGTCCATGTGAGTTGAGAATACCCAGCATTTACAAGACTGGGTCCTAATTAGGGCTGGTCTACATCTTTTTTTGAATGAAACGCTGTCCAGTCAGAAAATGGAGTTTTGTTACAATCAAAATTCTCTGCAGAAGCAGATTGCTTTCCATCAGGAAAATTGAAAAAAAAAATGTTCCATTTTGCATTGAGTTGAGTAATCTCTGTGTCCACCTGAGCTGCTGCAGTGCCTCATGGGAGTTGTAGTTCCAGGTCCCTTGTCCCTCACACTCTCTATGGCAAGGGTCCCCAACGCGGTACCCACTGGTGCCATGGCACCCGCCAGGGCATCTAAGTGCGCCCGTGTACTGGCGGGCGGATGAGCATCCGCCAAAATGCTGCATCATCCAGAGGCGTCGCCACTGAAATGCTGCCGAAAAGCGGCGGCAATGCCTCTGGATGCTGCTGCTCGTTGGCGGCATTTCGGCGGCGACGCCTATTGACGTTGCCGCTTGTCGGCGGCATTTCGGCGGATGCTTGTCCGCCGCCACGGTCCTCCGTGGCTCGTTGTCTGGCGCCTGCCAGACAAAAAAGGTTGGGGACCACTGCTTTATGGGGCCCTGCTTCCTATCTGGAATACATCTTCTGTTCTAGTCTCTCCCTGCAACTGAGCCACCTTGGTGCACAACAGGAGTATTTCAGATCAAAAAAGCAAGACATTTCAATTTAGGAACAACAAAACATTTAATGTTGACACTTCCAAATCAAAAATGTTTTGATAGTTTGATTTTTTCATCTTGATTTGGAATGCAAACAAATGTCAAAATATTGAAATCTCGTGTGGGATTGAAACTGCATTTTTTGTTCAGCCCTGGTCCTTCCTAACTAGTGAAGAACTGGAAAAGCACTTTAATAAAGGGTTCCGGATTGTCGAGCTTTTTATTGACTTTTTTGGTGCATTGTTTATATAAAAGTAAAAAGTTTGGAAGAAAAAAGTTGTTGAATGTAAAATTAGAGAAGTAGAATGCTAATACTTTGTTTCCTGTTTTCACCATGAGCCTCAGGAAATATACTGTGTCTGAAGCCTGTTTTTTTTTTTTTAAAGATTGTTTCTTTGAAGGCGGCAGACAACACTATTTTAGTAAATATAATATTTATGGGACCCTGCAATTAATTTACAAAAATTTTACATCAAAAATGCATGCTGATGATTTTAGTCTTTAGGGACGACAATTGTCTCTTCAGTCATGTTTTCATACACTATAGGCAATTATTGTTGCTTCGAGCTGTAATAAAAAAATAACCGAAACAGATAGAAGTGTCTCGGTAGAAATTGAGCTGAAACTCCCACTGTGGAAATAATCAGAAAATTAAAAGCTCTGCAATCTTGCAAATAACATTGCAACTTAATATTATTGGAACATAACATTATTATCTCTTTTTATAGGGTAAACCAATATAAATATGTTTTCAAACAACACTGTGATATTATAGTTTTATTTTATTGGTTGGTAGCAAAGAAAAAGATTGGAAAAACAAACAGACAAACAAACAAAACCCACTAACATTTTAGAGCAGCGCATCAAATTGAACAACTAGGGATTTGTGAAAAATGATCCACAGCAACGGGATGTATAGTTCTCTCTGTGTTGGGTCAGCATCTTCTGCATTGAGTGTTGAATTCTGTCTCTATAACACCTCTGTCACATGCCTCTCTGACATCTGATGTGCTCTATACTAAATATTACTGATGGTTGACTCAAATACCCTCTTAATAGCTACTATTGGTTTCATAATATGAGCACAAAATGATAAAAAGTCTGCTCAGACCAAGGAAGCATCATATCCCTTTTGTATATAATTTTAGATTATTATTTATTTCTTAATCTATCAGGGATTTATTTTTGCCCACTTCTTCTGGTGCTGAGTTTATGCATCCAATAACTGACTCTATCTATTATTTACTTTCAGAGGAAAAGAAACTTACTCCATTAAAGTCATTCCTTCCTAAGACATAATCCATCTTTGGGTCTGATTCTTCTCTCCGCTATATTGGATTGATTCTTGATTTACGTCCATGTAAGTGGACAGAAGAATCAGGCTTCATAATGGACCTGAAAATGAATAAGGTCCTATAGCATAGATGGTAGGTATGCTGATGATGTCATTAAAAAGAGTTAGCTTCTGCAGAAGTTGTACTGACTATTTGCTTCATACTCCTGGGAGATTGGCATCACCATAATGATTTCTCCAGGATCATATCTCAGAGACCAGGCTTGGGATCTGAGTCCAAAATAAAAAATTATACAAGTTATGACTTTTGTGATTACATCTATTTTACAACTTAATCTATACATTGCCCTAAACCCTGTCATCCTGATTATCAATAAATGTCATCATCCACTTGTTTTTATTTCAATACTCTTTTTCATAAAAAAACCCAAAGATCAAACACATATGAAGTTTATAAACAGGGATTGAGTCAGTTGTGAAACTATAAGAACTAAACTGATCCTCAACTCAAACACCAAAGCCAATTATTTTTCTTTTCAATGTGATTCCTAATGGACAAAGAGTACTTTATTTGTGAGGATACAGAGCTTTCTTCAGGGCTGATCCCAAGCTTCAGAAGACAGGCGCAAAGGACCATCACAAACCTCACTTCCTTTCACTCCAAATGCAAGGTGCACTTCTTTGGCCTTGACTTCTTTATTCAAACACAAATGCCACCCACCCACATCAATTACTGGGGGATGGGGGTAACTTGATGGAGCCAGCGGTGAAAGGGGGAAAGTCTCAGTAGCAGGGGAGGGAGACATTTGTCAAGGGACAAAAGGAAGCTACTCTCCGTAGGTGTCTCTGGCACCCATTGGCTAGCAGGGGAACAGGAGTGCTGATTGGCCATCATTCCCCAGTTCCTAGGATTTAGGCCAGCACGGGCTATGTGGAGTCTCTTTCAGCTCTGTTCCAGCAGCCCATCCAACTCACTCAAACTAGGATTGGGAACCTGGCCTCATAGGTGCTGCAGGCCTAACCCATTGCCTGTTTAGGGGCTCAGGAAGGAATTTTTTTCTCCCATGGGATAATTGGCAGAGGACCAGGGAGTTTGTTTGCCTTCCTCACAGCACCTTCAAGCTGCAGTGGGTTAAGGAACAGGCTTAGTACCTAATTGAGGTACTGGGATGGTGGTGTCACCCATTTATGTCGCGGGTTCTTAATCCTATGGCCAAGTTTGGCTAAACTAAAATCTCACAGGTCTCAGCCTATAGGCCTTGTGTTTCAGCCATGCTTTACTTATATAACTAATACACACTCATTGCTCCTAAATACTTATCAATTCTCTACTTCTATAATCCTACAACTTTCATATATAATCAATGCATGCTAAATAGATGTAACAGCATATGAATTGCACATAACATAACAATAAATGGATGATAAAATGAACTAATTGGCTACAATCCCTACCAAAACAAACACTGCATTAGTCACACAATTTCTCCCATGGGGAGAGGATGAGCGAAAGAACAAACCACATGCAACGGGTGTTAGTTGTCACATAAAGAACTACTGTAAGGTGCTCAGACACTGTGATGATGAGGGTGGTATAAGGAATAGATTGAATAGAACACAATAGAATCTTCTGTCTTCCAATATCCTCCTGCACAATTCCTTCTGACTTGGAGGATCAATAGGTGTGTTTTTCTCTGCAGGGTCAACTTCTATCTTTAAATCTCATGACTTCTGGGGCTTCCCAATGGCATTTCATTTAATGCTTCTGACACAAGGAAGATCTAATCAGAATGAAGGAGATAGGGTGACCAGATGTCCCGATTTTATAGGGACAGTCCCGATTGTTGGGTCTTTTTCTTATATAGGCTCCTATTACCCCCCACTCCCATCCCAATTTTTCACATTTGCTGTCTGGTCACCCTAGAAGGAGAGACTAGGCTAAATTCAACTAACCACTTTACAAAGGAGCATGTTAGGTACTGGAAGTTAGAGAAATCTAAGGATACAGACAAAGAGGAGGAACTGGGTGTGGGTCTCCTGGTTAAGAGGAGGAATAAAAGAGGATGGATGGATGGATTGAGAGAAAAAATGAAGCGCTAGTATGGGTATAAAAGGAAGATGATTCTGCAAACTTTACATAAGCATTTGTGAAGCTTTTCCAACCCTAGCCCTAAGCCCAAAGTCAAATTTGGAGTGGGCCAGGGTCTCCAGCACTCCACTCCTGGATTTCCCAGTACCTGGCAAAGCATCAAATACCAACAGGCATTTAGTATCTAATATCCACTAGAGTCTAGCATCTACATGTCTAGCAGACAGGCAGGGACTCCCTTCCTTTGTTTATTCACATGAAATTGGGGGAAGAGAAAAACTTACACTGGGTTTCTGCCCCCCCTCCTCCTCTCAGCTCCACCTCTGTCAAAAGCTGAAATTAATGGGCTGGAAATGGGAGATGTGCAAAATTACTGACACTTCCCTATCTGAACTGCATTCCTTAAGAGTCGTTTTTTTTTTATTACCAGATAAATGCTTTGACATGTGTATTTATGTGAAGTCTGAGTGTGATTTATTTACCAACTACCTACTGAGCTAGGAATATTTCCTTGTATTTAAACCAATATGTTTATTTGAAGAATCTTTAGGTTTTAGAAGTGTCCTTGGCTTCCGACACCATAAATGTGTAACCTTTGTGAATGCGATGTACTGTGTGCCCCATTAGTTATTAATATAATGTAATACTTTTTTTCTGCTCCAGTATTTTCTCTGGGATTCCCTTTCCTATAACATATGAATATGAAAAGAGTGTGTGTGTGTGAGCTGGAGTGGATGGCAATGATTGATTCTCAGAATCCCTGTTTGAGGATGATATCCGTACAGCTGGCATAGGAAAATGACAAATAGGGCCTTTGGTTATTACCACATGCCTTCGGACAGGGAATGTCTGTTTATTAGGAGTTTGGACAGTGCCTAGCACAATGGTGCAGGGAGCATAGACACTACTGCAATACAAATAAGAATGTCAACATAAAGATAAAATCATTTTAATTAGCCATTTTATTAACAAATATTGTCCATTATTGTTCTTGATTAGTGCTTTATTGGGTCAGCTCCTGTAATCCTTAATAATTTAAAAAGCAACAGAGAATCCTGTGGCACCTTTAAGACTAACTGATATATTGGAGCATAAGCTTTCGTGGGTGAATGCCCACTTCGTCGGATCCAACCAAGTGGGCATTCACCCACGAAAGCTTATGCTCCAATACATCTGTTAGCCTTAAAGGTGCCACAGGACTCTCTGTTGCTTTCTAAAGGGGGTTGGACTTACAACATTGGTTCAAAGTTAAATACATGTTTGAATCCTTTGCTGTGTCATGGCTTCCAACTTTAAAGAAGAGAAATACAGATTGTAATTACTTTTTGTTTGACATTACTAATAGAAGTATAAACACTAGAAAACACTGTAATGGGTTCCCCCC